>NC_069135.1:36038336-36338336 GCF_026914265.1 Mya arenaria | reverse complement strand
ACCTGGCACAATTCTTGAATTTAATGGAATCTGTATAACGCCTGTATCACCTTTTTACCCAAATGAAAAGCGTCTTTGACAAATTGTATCATTTTCTGGAACCAATAAGGTGTAACATCACTTAATGGCAAAATCAGCAAACACGTGAGCGTGCTTTTAGTTAGAAATCTCAAAGTTGCAAAAAGAAACACAAATGGAGGAAACACGTAGCAATTCCCAGATGAGCTGATAACTTGTGCTCACATAATATTTACTCCTGCGGAATATGGAGTAGGGCACGGGGTAAAATGACGCAATGCGCATCTACTTTTATCCAGCATACAGTTTGAGTCTAGAGACAGAATATCTATAGTATGGCCATTTTAACTGCCAAAATATTGTTCCACCAATTAGAAAGCATTGAATCAGTCCTATTTAAGGCATATATTTTTATATATTGACGCATCTGTATAAATCTTAATGTTAAGATGTCGTTTAGGTTTCCAGACAACATTCCCTTTCTAATTATCAAAAAATCGCCAGTATTCTAGTTCTTCCCGCTAGGTACCAGATACATGAATCTGACCCTCTCTCATACCCCTTGATATCGTCGCATTCTTTTCACGGATAAACAGTCTTGCAGCCGGAACTGCTAACATGAAATAAAAAGCCTTACCACTTAGTTTTTGAGATCAAGAAAAGAGATTACACGTTTGGATAAGACAAATTCCCCGTGGTCAATAAATTTTTGCCTCTTTACCTCTGTCACTCGAAAACAACATTCATCTGAATAAACAATAAAACCTAGGAAAGCCGGGTTTTTTTGTGTGTTTTTTTCCAGTGCGTACAAAGTTTGTACTACATGTTACAGTTGCTATTGCCTGTGCTTATCAGTAAATCTATTTTAAGCATATTGGCGGATTAAAAATCCCTCCTATACATACGTTCACATACGTGCGTCTACTAAATCGATGGCAACCGCTGACACTTTTGTTTTTTTATCTATAAACAACAATACTTTCATTACCTAAATTGGCGCGGGAAAACATCAATCACGTGACAGTTATTGTTTATGTCGGCTGTTAAATTTGCCAATGTTGATTGCTTTTGTTATTTTAACAACTCATGCATATTTAAATAAAATATTTCTTACAAAGAAAGCCCGATATCGCCATCGCCAATTCCGCCATTGTCAACGGCGCTGCCACGACAGTTGACTGGCTCACATGCTATCACTATAAATTGGCGAACAACAAACCAGTCGAGATCTGCTGCATTCGTACTCTTATCTGTTCGTTTTCTTTCGTTTCGCACCAAAATTAATACGGTCGGGAAAATAATTTTGAAAAAAAAGTGAAATTCATTCTTTATTTTTCTTGTACAATTTTGAAAATTAGACCGGCGGGTTTTGTAAACCAATTTATATAAAATTAGTGGCCTAAGGTAGAAAAACCTGGTTTTCTGCACATTTCTTTCAAATTAAAACTCGGTATCCATCATACGAACCATTGTTTTATTCATCGTTTCTGGTATATTTAAACAGTTGTATTAATTGTGGTTAATCATATTTGGGAGTAATAGTGCATCTTTAAAACACCTTACTTAACCTTTATCTTAATAAAACTTATCTTATTTGATATAATCTTATCTTTTATTTATCTATATTTAAAACCATCATACATTAATATTTCTCTGGTCCTGGAACATTATTTGTCGAAAGCAATTTCACAAATATCTTTTTTTTTAAATTTACTTAGCACAATCAATGTAGTTCAGAATGTTTGGAGATATTTAAAGTGATACTATTATTCAAAATCAGCACATGTATAACAAACATCAACTTTGACTGATAGACCTTTAACTACTTAATTACTGATAATAAGATTGTAACCGTGTATTTAATAGCAGAAAGCACAAAAATATTAAATGATTTGTGAATGCTATAAAATTTAACGTGATACACTTTAGTCTCATAAGGTAGAAATACCGTGGTTTATGCTCATTTCTTTCGAATTAAACTCGGTATCCTTCATAAGAACCATTGTTTTCGACATTTATTCATCCTTTTTGGGATATTAAAACAATATTATTAATTGTGGTAAATCTTATTTGGGAGCCATAAAATACGGATGGTGACTGTTTAAGGCCTAGTTTAAACCTTCTAGAAGTGACCCCCCCCCCCCCACCAAAAATAAAAGAAACTGTGTACAGTACACAACCTCTGTTTATTGATGTGAATCTGCTTGCCTTGATCCCTCTTATCAGATCTCCGATCTGAGTATCCTGCTGTGCAGATTTGGAAGTTTTAGAGCAGAAATGGACCCCAAATGCCCCCCTACAGTTACACCAGTGCAAATAACAGGAGATGCACAGCAGGGAATTTTCATGCAAAACATTCCTTAAACCAGGCCTTTAATCACTTATTTAAAACTGACAATTTATAAGGAATGATTTATTTTTGTGGTATTACTTGCCGGGGGTGTTGTAGTAGTAGTTGTTGTTGAAGTTGTTGTTGGCGGTACGACGTATTTTCTTGGGGCGTCTGCAAGTGTGAACAAGTTACATGTCAAATAAGTAATGTATATACCAACCTTAATACCATTTAACAATGAACGGCTTTCGTATTCTTATGGGAATATGTTAGTTCGTCAATGTATTTCGACAACATATCGTAAAATAAATTATGAAATGATGCGTTGATATTCGATATATTAAGACAATAAAGATGAAAGTACTTCATGTAAACTAATAATACAAATATGTTGAAAGAGTTTTGTTTTGAAACAAATATATCTCTCTGACAACAAAATGGCCAAAATGGCAGGACTCTGCCCTCAAATTTTTCGCATTCATCATGGACTGTAACCTACCGAGGCAGATTTAAAGAGGAGCCCCTCGAAATAATTCATTCCACATCAGCGGCCATATTGAACTTAGATTGAACTTAAATTTAAGATTAGAAACTATTTTTTTTTTTGATTGGCCTTTATATTTAGCTTAAAAATAGGCTGATGGAATCACTGAGGCACATCTAAGGATATGGATAAAATCAATATTGAATACTGGTCCAGCTCTATAGCGGATTCGCGGTCTAGTGGTAACACACTTGGCTCTCAATCCAAGGATCGCAGGTTCGATTCCCCGCTGCATCATTAATAATACTAATCGTCTTCCGGGAAGGACGATGAATGGGGGTCCCGTGTGCAATGCTATGTACTTGTGCACGTTAAAGATCCAAGGTAGCTCTTACCAGGGTTTCATTCTGTCTGTGCAAAATGCTCTAAACCCCTAAAATAACTTACAATCGTATCCGAGCACTCCAGTCCCGAGTGCGAGTATAAATAAGCTTACACACACACACAATGTAGGCCCAGCTCTACATCGAAACGTACGTTTACATTTATATACTAAAGACATACCGAAGCAGATGGAAGTATACAGAGAAGACTCTATGTCGCCAAGGTCGATGAATAAGATAAGATAAGATAAGATAATCTTTATTTAAAGTCGGTTATGATAAACATAAACAACACTAGCTGATAGCTATTTTCCGACATAATAGATTATCCAATAACAGACAAACAAAAGACCTGAAAATATTCAAGATCATAATATCATATGTTAATTAAAATGTTAAAACATAGGTTATAATGAGATTATAGGCTTCATTACATAAAAATAATACCAGATACATCAAAAGTTACAAGATAAAACATATTTATGTTTTTAATACTGGTCCAATGCATTAAGTGAAATTTAAATAAAAGCAACAGTAAGACACAAAACATGTAATTCAAACAGCAATACATATTTAAGTGATAAGATAGTTGTTAGCGGCTATTACAAAGCAATTCAACATATAGGACAGATTTTTACTATATACACAAATAAGATGCTGGAGGTGAACGCTAATCGTTTTCTAAAAAATATATAAGACGAAAAGAAAATAAGACACTGAAAAAAATTCACGCATTACAATGCATAGATAAAAAAATGGGTATAAAAGATCCTATTATCACCACGGTCAGACCTGTGGTGAACTGATTAGCATTCACTTCAAGCATAGGAATAAAACCAGACTCATGCATGAAGCAACTTAGACACATTTCATCTACAGCTATACATTTGTTAAACAAGAGCAAGCAGTGGTTAGTAAAGCTAACAAGCAGAAAAGCGGTTAAACTATACACACATAGAGCATTCACATTTGCTGCCACTCCAAGTATGGATCAGTCTCTTAAACTCTTTGAAATCAGTAGCTGTGCGTAATTCGTTTGGCAGACTGTTCCATACTTGGGTGGCCTCAAAACGAAAGCTTTTCTTACCATAAGTAACTGTATTTACACGTGGTATGTCGAGCATGTTTTTATGTCTGAAAGAGTAATGTTTAGATTTAACAGAGACAAGTTCTTGTATGTAAATGGGAGATAACTTGTGTAAGCATTTGAAAACTTCAACAGCGATTTGTCTTAGCCTGCTTATATGAAGGGTTGGCATATTTACTCTTTCTAAACACTGTTTATAACACGATGTATAATCATTAAAGACTAGTTTCAGAGCTCTATATTGCAATTTTTCTAGTCGTTCAGTGTTTTGTTGATTACAGAAGAAAGCCATACTAAAGGGCAGTAGTTAAAATTGGAACGGACAAAACATGTGTAGATAAGTAATTTTGTATCTTGTGTGAGATATTTAGACAATCTTGACAAGACATTTATTTGCCGGGCTGATTTCTTACAAATAGTTGCAACATGAGCATCAAAGTTTAACAGTGAATCAATTTATACTTCTAAGAGTTTAACACTTTCTTCACATGGTATTTCTGAGTTTTCAATTCTGAAGGAATCTATTTTACTTAATGTGAGCTTTCCGATACATATTGATTGACATTTATCAGGATTTGCTTGCATTAGATTATCTTCAAACCACTTAATTGGGATAGCACTTTCATATTCAAGAACTTGTTTTAGGTTGTTGATGTTGGAATCACAGTGAGATAAAGTATTGTCGTCAGCATAGTTGTAAACTTTGGCTTGATGAATGAAATAAAATATATCATTGATAAAAATATTGAAAATCAACTGTCCCAAGATCGATCCCTGTGGTACGCCTTTTGATATATCCATCCACTCACTATGAAAATCGCCCAGTTTTACTCTTTGTTTGCGGTTAGTCAAATAATTATGCATGAGGTTGGCAGCTTTTTCGGAGAGCCCATAGGCTTTAAGTTTTAGGACAATAAGATCGTAGGGGAGGCAGTCGAAGACCTTGGACAGGTCCAATAGTATAGCCGCTACATACCCATGGTTGTCCAGGGCCCTCTTCCAATCCTCCATTAATCGGAGTAGAGTAGTTTGGCAACCAAAATTTCCTCTAAAAGCTGATAAAAAATTATGAAAAATATTTTCAAAATGAAAACAGAGTTGTTCACCAACCGACTGCTCGAAAACTTTGGATATAGTACGGAGAATACTGACAGGTCTTTAGTTTTTCTTTTGGAATGGGTCTTCTTTTTTAAATAAGGGTCTAACTTGAGCAAGTATGAGAGCATTTGTGAAGTTTCCTGTTGCAAAAGATGTGTTGACAATATTTGTAAGGGGTTCTGTCAGTGAATCTGCACCTGCTTTTATAACCCTTGGTGGGAGATTATCCACATTATCCATGGCTTTCTTAGAGTCAAAAGTGCTTAACAGTTTATGAACATGTTTGTTGTCTGGTTTAAAATCAAAAACATTAACATTTGGATTTTCTCTTATGATAGCTTCTATGCTGGGGTGAGTATTGTCTACAATAACAGAACTGTTAATACCAATATTGTTTGCTATATCGACATAAAAATCATTCAGATTATTACAAACAGATTTTGGATCATATATGAGAGTGTTATTTTCATTCAATATTTCTTTGGCCTCTGATTTTTGAACATTTTTATTTGATAAAAAGGGTTTGATAGTAGGCCAAAAGTGCTTTGATTTTGGTCCAGGCCCACACCTTTCTTTGAAATATACCTGCATAGACTTTCTTTTAAGGTTTGTTACTAGATTTCGTTGTCTTCTATAAGCATTCCAGTTAAAATTATTTTTACATTTGAAAAAATAATTTCTAATTTGTTTCTTTTTAAAAATAGCATGTCTCAGATCTCCATTCATGAAAGGTTGTTTTTTTTTTTACCTTAGTTTGTTTTAGAGGAGCATGTTCATTAACTACAATTTTCATTAACAATTCACTGGCCCAGTAAATGTCATCAATGTCATTAAAAACATGTGCCACATGGAAGGGTACTCTATTCAAATCTGCATTAAAAGAAACAGGATTTAAGTGTTTATATGATCTAAAAATTACATATTTTGTTTTTACATGATTGCATTGTTCCTTTAAAGTTGAAGCAATAAAATTGTGACAGTCACTTAAACCAGAGTCAAACTTCATGGTATTGCAAAGCAGATTTGAGTGATTGGTAAGAATAACATCTAGAAGGCTCAGCAACTTTTGTATAGCATGTTGAACCATTGACAACATTTTTAAGGTTGTAAGTGTCACAGATTTGTGAAATTGGTTTACATTTAGCTGGCTTATTCAGATCAAAATTCAGATCTCCAATAACTAATATATGGTCATAGTTTATTAACATTTTATCAAGTGAAATTGAAATATCTTCTAAAAATATGGTGTCTTTTGTAGTAGGGAGCTTATACAGTGCTAAAATACCCCATTTTCCAATAGTTCAAAACACATAGATTCTAAATGTTCACATTCATAATCAGTTCTTCTTCTAAAAGGGAGATCATCTCTTATGTATACTAATATTCCCCCACCAAACCATTTTCTGTCCTTTCTTTCCATTTTTAAACCTTTAAAAGTATATAAATTATTATTAAAAGATACATCTAACTTTCAGAAAATTTATTTTTCAGACTGTTGATATTTAAATGTCCAATTAGAGGTCGCTTGCGATTACCTTTTCTCAAACTTTTAAGTTCTTCATAAAAGTTCACTGAGCTGGTATATGAAGTGTCCAAAGCGTCCGAAGATGACAGGTTGTTGTTGCATATGCTTTGGTCTGGAGAATTGAAGCTGTCCGTCAAGGCATCAGATTATGTCCGAAATGTTGGAAAAATCATCTGAAACTAGTACAGATAGGTGTTAATATATATTTGGAATGTTTTGCTGGGTGGTATCACCA
The DNA here is from genome assembly GCF_026914265.1 of Mya arenaria. NCBI lineage: Eukaryota > Metazoa > Mollusca > Bivalvia > Myida > Myidae > Mya > Mya arenaria. The sequence continues at coordinate 36,331,174 of NC_069135.1, read as the reverse complement.
GGTGGATTATTCAAATTGCTCTTATGGATGGCATTGTACTGAAAAGAAATATTTTGAATCACTGGTAAATGAGTGTTATTTTGTTAGTTGAACCATCTGGATGTAGAGTTGAGGTTTTGATATTAGGAGTCATTGAAAATTTCATGCAAGGTTTGCAGTTGAAAGGTTGAACAGCAACTGACAATTTGTATTGTTTATATAAACTTCCAGATAAGTTTGAACATTTTTTATATGTCCATTGTTTACATATACCACAGAGTAAAACCTGGTGTTTTTTATACACAAGTCTGTCACACACATTACACAGGCTGTTTGTAGGGATGGGTCCAGGGTTGAGAGCAACGTCTCCACTAAGTTATAGTATCAATGTTACTTGGTATTTGGACGAGCAGTCATTTCTTCCTGGGAGGCGCCATTTGACGTTTAACCCACCCACTCCCTTGATGAGGTCTGATCGCCATTTCATGGAGAGAAGTGAAGGTCTCAGTGTAGCATCGACTTGGTTTGTAAAAGATGCATCTCAAGCAAAGTTGTTGATATTCTTATAGTTAAAATGTGAGTTAAAATCTATTAAAAAAGCGTAGAATATCACTATGTTTATAAAGTACGCCATTTCGGTAGCAGTCAACAGAAAACTTTCAAGCTTCCAACCTCAAATAGATTCGCCTTGGTCGGGGTGAAGGCGATCTGTACCAGCTCATCCCTATCCAGATCTTCAAACCCTAACCCCGTTCGGTTTTAATTTCAAATTCGGTGAATTCGGGGAATTAGGTATGACCAAACTTCAAACTTGTCCAAATTTCATTACGCAACTGCATATTTGCGTACAATGAGGTACACGCCTGATGACGTAATTGATCACGTGGTATACACACACACTGGTTATTATTGCAAGGTTATATGAACAACGCCTGTTAGCACGATGTTAGGCGAGGGTGTGGTCTTCTATGAAAATGAAGTTTACGGACGAACCCCACTTTTCCGACTTTGTTACCATCAACCAAACTCAGATACGCACAGGCCGAAACTCGAGGTCATGACACGTTGAAAATAGAGAGTAGAGTCGAACTCCATTGGCTCGAAATACCAGGTACCGGCGAAAAAATACCCCGAGCCTCGGAAAATTCGAGCCTAAAGGAAATATTTACCTTCAGTAAAAAGAAAACGGTCCTTAACATCTAGTTCGAGCCAACGAGGATTTCGAGCCTACTGAGTTCGAGCCAACGAAATTCGAGCCTACCGAGTTCGAGCCAACGGGGTTCGACTATAGACTACCTGTTCTCATGAAACAAGTTACTGAAACATCTAGAAAGCACCAAAAGAGAGCTTGCGTTCTTATATTGATATGCAGATTTCATTTCGTAAGTGTAGACTAAATCAGGTCCATAAACAATTGTCAAGTTTAACCCGTAAGTTCACTTGGTATCAGCGGCAGCGTTGGCACTGCCTGATTAACGCTCATTGTATGCAATAAGGAGGTCAATATGTTTAATTTCGACTCTAAAGCTGCACTCTCACATATTGAACATTTGAACAACTTTTATTTTCATTTTTGATATAGAATGAGCCAATATATGCATAAATACTTGAAAAACAGTGATAAAAGACTGCTGTTTTTTGTCTTTCATGTTCCCGTTGGAAAATTAAAGATTTATGGCTAAAAGCGTTACTACCTCTTTAAGAAAATGGTTAAAACATCATTTTTCAACTGAAATATGGGAAGCTGCAATCTATTTGTTTTGTCAGTAGTATTATAGCACCAGTTTCCATGCATTTTTGCATGAATTGGCTTGTTCCAAAAAAATTGTCAAACCGTTTAATCACTGAGAGAGCAGATTTAAAGGTTACATACTTACTTTATGGCAAGAGCGGTATTGGTACTCCCGGGTACATAGGTGATGGCATTGATGGCTTCCTCAAGCGATTTCTTGTACTCGTATTTGTTCATTTTGAACTGGGAAACGAAAAGTAATTGTAGGAAGTAACGCCTACCTGCACCCCATTGGGACCTGTGTAGGAGAGAGTCTAAGTTTAAACATATTTATTATACAACGATTGTAAAAACAAGTTATTACAACTTTATACTAATCACTCTCGTTGGTACGATTTAACGCGAGAGTGTGGTCTTGTATTGTGGAGGAAACCGGAGAAAACCCACTTGTCCGGCTTGGTGACCACAAACCAAACTCACATGCGCCAAGGTCGGGAATCAAACCCGGGTCACCGAGGTGAGAAGCAAGTGCGCTTCCCACTGCGCTCACCGGGCAACCAATACGAGAGAGTCGGTGAGAATAAAGATAGTTGTGGCGGATCCGTGGTCAAGTGGTTACACACTTGGCTGTCAATCAAGGGCTCGCAGGTTCGATTCCCCGCCACACCACTGAAAATACTAATCCTCTTCCGGGAGGGACGTTAATTTGGGGTCGCGTGTGATAGTGCTGTACACTGGTGCACGTTAAAGAACCAGGGTAGCTCGTAGAAAGGGCAGGGCCCGAGTGCGAGTAAAAAAAAGCTTGTACACCAATCGAATCAAGGATCAACCAAACAAGACATTCATGCGTCATGCCCCTGAGACTCAGACAAAGTACCACCCCCCCCCCACCACCCCGAACCAAGGAAGCACTAAACAAGACATGCATGCGTCATGCAAAAAATACAATATTTAACGTTTAAAGCACTTAAACGAATCATAGAATTTAAGGAAGCATTAAGAATGACTGCGTATACGTAATGCCGTAAAAATGAAAAGCGCCGAAGACGCTGATGGACGTTGTCGATTTGTTTTTTTTCAACGGTAGACACCGATATTCACTTTTTTCTCTTCAAAATTACAAACACAAAAACTCTGATCGTTGACATCATTACTGAAAGTATTTTGTTCATTTAAGGACCGATCAGGATATCCCGATAAGAATTAGCATTAAATGTAGAGTTATATATGTATATGTTAAGATGTTCTTGTGAAGTCGCTATGCTATTACGATTAATTAATCATCAATATTATTAACATTAAAGTTAACCGAAATCAACACAATATATGTACGGTTCAGCCTCTGTCGTCTTTTGGTTTTGAAAGTAAAACCGTTGTTGACAATACCTTCATGCAATGTCCTCGTGAGTATAAACAAGTTCGTAAGTTAATGAGTTATGGGTATTCTAATCAATATGTCTTAAGCGTGAGCAAACTAAAAAGCAAATTAACTAGACATTTTTCTGTTTCACTTCGAGGAATTAACAGGAAAACATGTCGTATTTCAATGACGTATATATTTATGCACCAGTCAATTGTTACCATGCCCCCACCCCAGGTCCGGGGATATTGGGGAAAATGGGCCGTGTTTTTACCTTCCAGGTATCCCCGCAGTGCCAAATGAATGCGGTGGCTTTGTTTTCGCGCTGAAAATAGCGTGGAATTGCCTTTTCTTAGGTTGTCCCCGGTTGCGGGGGCAGTTAGCGGGGAGTTTAACAACAGTTTGTGAACCGCAGGGTGGAGATTTTACCTTGCATTGGTTGGACCGAAAGTCAAAGTCCCGGCTAAACCCCGGCCCTGGGGGCCGTGGTTAAAATTGACTGGTGCATTACGCTTCCATTCGTCCATTTTTTTAACAAATGTGTTGCCTAACAAGCAATATTTATGTACACAAATGAGCACAATTCACCCATCTCTGCGTTCGGGTTGATAACAAGATCAGCTACAAACTGCTTGACCTTTGTAAAGTTGTCGGCTCTGACGCTCTCTGACGAGTCCAGGACGAACACCATATCAACCAGCGGAGATGCACAAGCTGAAGGCATAAATGGAACACAGCAGTTAGATATGTGTGCTATGAATAATAAACCATATATATAAACATGCAAACTTGAACCTTTTTCGTCTGGCATCGTGCAGGAGGGAACCCCGGCGATCACATCGCCAACTGGAAGTGCAAGGAAGTGCCAGTTAAATAAAAAGCTGGACATATGTTAAGGTATTAACCATCTGCTATTATTATTATTTTGTGAGGATACAGCTGTACTGCTTAGTATAGCATATTCTCCGTAATAAGATTGGTAGTAATTTGGTAATTCTCGAGTGTTTCGGCAATGATGTTTTCTAATATTTACTAATCATTGATATATTTTAGAACCCCTTCAATTTAATATACCATATGCAAAAACTACCAAATGGTATGCTTATCATCATGTCAACGAAGGCGTTCCAAACGATCGTTTAGTTTCTTATTGTCCTATTGCCGGTATTAGGGTGTAGTGTTGTGTTTAATTTGCATTGGGAAGTAAAGCAGCTTGACTATTGCGGTCTGAAAGCTGTCCTATCACAGAAAGACCGTTGTGACAACTTCTTTTATTTTTTGCTTGGAAAGAGCCCTTTTCTGCGTTAAGCTCTGACCACCATTAATATTAGACTGCTGACAAAACTCGGTTCCTTACAATAACGCAAAAATGACTGATTCTAAAAACAAGAACAGTTGTCTGAACAGTCAATCTGTGTGAGTGCAGCTTTAAAGGTGTAACGTCATTGGCTTGATGTTGTTGAAAATTGTCCAAGATATTCACATGAGACTTGGAACAAAACTGTTCAAAATATTCCCATGAAACTTGGAACAAAACTGTTCAAAATATTCCCATGAAACTTGGAATAAAACTGTTCAAAATTTTCCCATGAAACTTGGAACAAAAATTCCCAAGATATTCCCATAAAACTTGGAACAAGCATTCCCAAGATGTCAACTCCTAAGTGTAGTAACTTAAAGCGACAGTCCGCAAATCGGGCAAATTAGCCATGAAAAAAAAATAAAATTCATCTATGTGTTGATAAGCATTCCTGACTGACGAATCCAAAAATAATTTGGTTCAAATCGACCTAGAAATGAGTTTTTCGTGTCATTTTCAATATCTCTTCTTAACTATCGGCCCCCGAGAGTTAACGGTTATATAAATAGAAAAAAACAGTGGGATTCCAAAGTTCTTGCGCATGCGCAGGGCGATACTATTTCCCGGTCTCTCCTCGTAAAATCCGGTCTCATCCGGTCTCATAATTCCCGGTTCATAACTTATGGCCCCAGGCAACGGATTGTGTTGCTGATGTTTATAACACGATTTTGACAATCTTATTTGTTTTTATATGTAACAAAATGGTATAAAATATATAAACATTATGTCTTAATTTATGCAATTTGTTATAGGTATACACTATTTATGCAATTCGTGTTAAAGGTGTAGAGAAAGATGCGATGCAGTACAAATGCTCATGTTTTTTGCATAAAAGATTGAGGACGGCTAGAGTATGAAGTAACTTAGAATTGCACCTTTTAAATTATGTTATGTTATGTTATTGTTCTTCCTTTTATGTTTACCCCCCCCCGACATAAAATTTTTTAAGCATAAATGATTACAATTGAAAAATTCCATGTTTGCATATCCGACTCATATCGATACGATACGATATGTTTATTGCGTAAAACATTATACAATGTTCATCGCATGTAAACAAGTAAATCAATGAATGGAGAAAAAGTACACAAACACATTTTCTGGAGCTAAAAGTTGCAATGTTATAACATCCTATTATAGTAATTATGCGTGTGCTTAGACATTAAAGCTACTAGATGAAGAGTGTTTCTTTGAAGTTGCGCCATTCTGAAGTAATCAACACATTATGTCTCCATTTTTCGTTTATATTTTTGTGCTATTCGCTAATGCTAGGTTTATATTAGGCCACGATTACCACGATGTCCCCGATTCCAGAGCATCGTGGCGAACGTAACAGAGCGTGGAGTCGAATCGGGGTGATCGTGGGGGAGCGTAACGGAACGTGGTTGAATCGGGGACATCTTGGGCATCGGGACAGATTTTAAATCAAACTTAAATTTCACCACGATTGCCCCGATTCATTTTCTAATCGTGACATAGCGTGGCCTTCGTAACAAAACGTAACGGAACGTAACGAAGCGTAACAGAACGTGGAGTACAATCGCAACAGATCGGGACCAGCGTGGACAAATTTTTTCATCCCGCTTCGCTGCGACGTCTCACGATAGCTCCACGCTCTGCTACGATCTACCACGATCTGTTACGATATACACTTTTCTACCATTTATTGCTCCACGTTGCGTCACGCTCTCCTACGGTATCCCCGATTGTCGTTCACGTTCTGATACGCTCTGACACGCTCCAACACGTTTCCTCACGATAGCCACGATTTCCACGCAAGCTGCATATACATAACAGCTTTATCTACTGGTACTCTATCGTTTAAGATTCCACATGAAATGTGTCGGCATAAAAATTTAAATTAGACGATCAGTTGGCAGAAATACATAAGGCAACTGGTCGTGGAAGCGCATCTGCTGCAACAAAATCAATAGTTAAACAAAAGAAGGATAATAGAATTCCTGAAGTACTGAGATAACTTACAAATTTGATTTACATGTAGTCAAGCATTGTTATTTTTTGTATTACTATTATCAAAAGTATACTTATAACTGAATTTATTATGAAAAAAACACACACTCAATGTGTTTGTTATTTATGACATTAATTTCAGTACATGTGCATATTTCATGTTTTTATCTTTGCCTAAATTTATTTTATGTTTTATTGATATAAAATTTGAAATAAATAGTGACATAATTATCATCAAATATCTAATGTTTTAATCAACTGTAATCTTTTGTAATCCTATTACCCCCCGCGGTCATTAACACCTTTTTGATCACGCCCGATAGCTACTATAAAACAGAGACCGGAGGAGACCGGAGGAGACCGGGACCGGATGAGACCGGGACCGGGAAATAGTATCGCCCCCAAGAGTAGTCGGAAAAACCGTAGACCTACTTTCTCTTTTGCCGTCTAAAAATAGCAACTTTCGGCAATTTTCAATTTGTTAAATCTAAGTTATTAAAGCGATTTTTTAAAAAATAATTGCGGTTCAGTCGGTCTGAAACAATGTGGAACTTATTAAAAACTTTTGAAATACGGTTACTTTTGTGGACTGTCGCTTTAAGGCATAGCTGTTCGGCTAAAATAACCATTGAGTAATGCCTCTTTGCCTTTTTCTCTGTGATAATTCCAAATGTATGACCTACACAGAGGCTGATATAAATGCCCAGGACAAGGATGGTAACACCCCACTCCATCTCTCCCAGAACTTGAAACTCCTACAGCCATTTAGGGTATGAGCTTTTCCAGTAAAACATATCACACACACTGTTGGTCAACATTTTGGAAAGTGTAGCTTATTAAGGATTTATGTTTGTTTCTTTTTCTCTGAAATGTAAAATACTATATGATTAGCGCACAGGAATTGATATATAAAGTTTACAATAAGATTAAAATAATCCTTTAACCTTTATAATAACCTACAAATTTTTGTCATAAACTTTTATGTCTAGTGTTATTTAATATCCTCAAAAAGTCTTATATTTTGAATATAAAATGCATTTATACTACAAACATTCACATTCTTCAAAGTACTATCATATTATACTGTGTATATGATGCTAGCATAGATTGGTGAAAAAAACATTCGGGTAAAAACCCTTATTACAGTACATAAGACGCAGTGGAAAATGTCAAAATCTGAGCTGAAAAGGACAGCCAAAAAAATAGTTTTGATGATTTATTTTTGGATCGTAAAAATGGCAAAGGTTAATATAAACCTTGCGATATTAAATGGTAAAATAATATGTGTTTCTTTGTTTATTTCCAGTATTTTCACCTTTTGTGGACCTCATTTATTGTGTACTGCATAGCTGCATCATTTGCCTAGCTGTCCTCAGCGTAGCTTTATTAAATGACAGCTACATGTACCATTTCGTGTACTGTGATAAAAATGAAATAAGGAAATGTGACTGAAATACAAATTTAGGTTGCCTCATATGAAACCTAAAAGATTGTTCTCTAATCAAACTTATCCTTGTGTTTTACAGAAGACAGTGAGCAACGAGAAGAATGACATAAACATCCAGATTGTATACACCCTTCTGGAGAAGGGAGCTAACCTGTATATTAAGAACAACGACAATTTAACCCCTGTTGACCTAATTATTGACCCAACCATGAAGAAGATGATAGAAAAGTGAGTGCTTTTGTACATGTAGATGTATGTTTTCTGACTTTGGGGCTTAAATGTTTAAATCATTTGTTGCCACAAATAGTAGATTAACACTAAAAATTATTGTCTGTTTTATATTAACTTTGCATACAGAATGGTATTATATTCTTAACATGCATGAGTAGTCTTGAGCTGTGTTTAGTAAATTGTACCCTATGCTTTATCAAATCGTTTCAATATTTAGTGTCCGCGGACGGATAGGTTTAGGGCTTCCTGATAAAAAAAACAACAATTTTTTTATGATCAACGTTCTTGTAAAAAATATGACACATGTAAAGTATTTTTAATTTCCATTTACTATAACTCAGACTACAGAACACAAGTGTAAACAGCATGCTTCATATTTCGTACTAGTATTCTTGGCATTTGATATAAAACAAAAAAAGATGAACATGGTCAGGATACTTACATAAAAGTTTTATTTGAACTCTTTTGGCAGTGGAAATATATCTGACATTTGAAAATGCTCCAGAATGGACTAAGGTGGTGCTGGTGTATATATTCTACATAAGATGTCAACCATTTGTTTTAAGAGTTTACGCTAAACATCAAAAAGCAATTTGGTATAGTCCTATCTTGAACAATCTATCTAACAATTAAAAATGTTCCAGAATGGACTACGGGGGCTCTGGGGTCTATACTCTACATAAGATGTCAGTCACTGTTCTAATAGTTGACTCTAAACATAGAAAGCAATTTGGTATAGTCCTATCTTGAACAATCTATCTAACAATTAAAAATGTTCCAGAATGGACTAAGGGGGCTCTGGGGTCTATATTCTACATAAGATGTCAGTCACTGTTCTAATAATTGACTCTAAACATAGAAAGCAATTTGGTATAGTCCTATCTTGATCTTGACTCATCTATTTAACAATTGAGAATGGTCCAGAATGGACTAAGGAGGTTCTGGTGTCTTTATTCTACATCAGATGTCACTCATTTATTTTATTTGAACTCTTTTTAGTGTGGTCTTGTGTTTTTGGGCAAACCAGAGTACCTGGAGAAAACCAACTTGTCCATCTTGGTGACCACTTACCAATTTCACATGCGCCCAGGCCGGGAATTGAACCCGGGTCGCCTTGGTGAGAAGCGAGTGCTCTTACCACTGTGCTGACAGATAAACCTAATACAGAACACTTGTTCTCTTATTATAAGTTGAAGCCTGTGTAACAGGTTTTTCCAGAATATCTGAGGGCCATACAAGCGTGTATCCTCTTACTGCTTGCATACAGAGCACTTGTACTCACATGATAAAGTTAAGACCATGTTAAAGAATTATTAAATAATAATGCCAAGGAATCCTATGATTTCAGTAAAAAGAGGGAAATGGAGAGAAAGTACGGTCAGGGTGGTGCCAACGAGCTTCACCTTTACCACGGCACAAGACCTGACATAGTCGAGAACATTGTACAACGCATCTCAAGACTCGGACACCGGGTTTAAGACAATGTTTGTAGCCAAAGTTTTTTTTTTTGGGGGGGGGGGAATTGTCTTGGTGCACCAGGAATGAAGAGACCACCACAGATTGATCCTAAGGACTTTAAGAAAGGCTACTATGATTCAGTAGTGAACAGTATACTATCACCTACGATTTACTGCGTTTTTGATATGAATCAATATTATCTAGAATACTACATAGAGTACCATTAATGCTAAGGAACATTTGGAAAAAAAATATTGGTTTTTCATTAACTGATATGACAATGTTAGTATTTGATATATTTTGCAAACGCATTTATGAATTCTATTGTTTAAGTTAAATAAATATTCTTTATTAATTTAAAATCAGTTTTTTTAGTCATTTATATTTGTAACATGTTGTTATTCAATGGTGTTGAAGCATTAGTCTGCCCTCATCAAATGAGGAAAAATGTCCAACATAATATTGTTGTTGGTTGTTTGAATTTCATCATTTTCGTTCCTCACTCACAGCTGTTTAGTTTTGGCCGATCTTGCATGCATTGGTTTAAAAATTGTGATGATGTAACTTAGTTTTGGAGATTCATAGGTAATAATTATAATATTATCCTGATCAATTTATTGTGAAATGATAAATGCTCATTAATTGTAAAATAATATCATCTTGCAAAATGTGAAAAAACTACTGCTCACAAAATGTGAAATACTAAATCCTCACAAAATATGAACTGCTCAAGAAATGTAAAATAAGACACCAAAACTGTGAAATAACAAATGCTAGCAAAATGTTAAAATAATCACTCTCAAAATGGGAAATAATAAACACTTATAAAATGTGAAATGATAAATGCTTATGAAATGTGAATAGTAAAAGCTCAAAAGTATCCAATCTACAGTATTAAGTGTCCAATAGCAAATTCATAAGATTAAAAGGTTTGAAAAATACCTTGGTTTATTTATTTGTTTCATTCAACTATTAAAAGTGATTTTTAAATTTTAACCATTCATACATGTACATGTACAGTTGTATACATATATATCTTGTCTTTTGTTTTTGATTTTTTTAATGAAGTTAATTATATATATCTAATTTCTTCAATGCTCTAAGAATGAAAGGTTCTTGGTGATTTACATGTATAACAATCAATTTCTGTCATGACTATCTCGGTATCGAAATGAATTTGTATTACCTGAAACATTCCTATCAATACCTTTCAGCAACCAATAGCTGAGGTGATAGAAATATGCTGGTTAAAGTGTGTGTTCGCGTGGTCTTGATTCTTGATGTCATTCGAAATTCCTCGGCCATTGATATCGAAAACACCCTCGGATGTATATGGATGTATATGAACGGTTTACAATGTCAGAAATCTTTTCACTTTTAATCGCGTAGTTATTTCAATTAAGCATTTACACTTAATAACTTAACTCTTGGGAGTCTTACTTATGCTTACAATAATGACCTGTACTGTCAATCAATTTAAACTTAGATCTACAAATACAAGCTAAACACTTCATTTAATTAATGATATTTTTACCTACATGTACTTCTACTGTACTTCTACTGATGTACCGGCATAATTCCGAGGTTGTTTTCGATACAAATGGCCGAGGAGTTCCGAATATCGTGAAATGTCCCTGTAGTTTCTGCTCTTTGATTCTTTGGCATGAGCAATTTTGTGCGTCCAACCAACATGTAATGATCACACGAATTCACAGGATGTTGGTTGTCATTCGAACACTATTCAATCAGAAAGGGGTGATATTTCGTCAATACATATTAGCACATGGTTTTTACATTGTAAACTCTTGGGAACGTAGTCGTAAAATATCTTAAGTCATGTCCTAACTTAAATCGATTTCTGACAAATTTTATTGTCAACTTAAACAGTATATGTCCTTTTAACAAGAAAGTGTGTTTTTCAATCACTTAAATGAAAATAATATATTTTGGAAATTCTTTTTTTTTTATTTCATATGACTTAAGAGATACTAAAATTAAGAGACTTGAGTTAGAAAATGACTTGAGAAGTCTTACGAATATCGCGCCTTGAACATTTTTGTTCTTAGTAGCTTATTAAGACTTAGAAGTACCCCGGGCTGTGTCGGATTGGAATTCTAGGTATCCGGGTACCACAAGTAGAACTCCAGAAATTAATCCAATGTATTGAAAGACAAACAGAACATTGTGCTTGCTGTTCTCGCTTACAAATAACAACAACACTGCACACAATATTACATCAATTTATTTATATATTTTATATAGCTATGCATTTCAAACTTAAAACCCTTTGCTCCCCAGGCTAAATAAAGTTGACTACTGGCCCTGTAGTGCAAACTACTGCTGTAGGACTAGACCATGTGATATTTGTCAATGAAATCATACAGAAAACATGCTAAGCAAAGTCCATTTTAAATGCAATATTTATGCAAAGAGCTACAGAAGCAAGCTCAGTAGCAAAAAGTTTAAACATAAACCCGGTTTAGTGGCACTGGGCAAACGCCAAAGACATAGAGCACAAAATCAAAGAACCATAGAAGAAACGGCGCTAGTCTTTTTCGTCAGCGTTTCACAATAAATAAGGAGTGTTGATAGAATAGCGCACTAGATTCAAAATACGCTTAAACTACTACTTCCAAATTCACATTTCAGCGCATCAGGAAACGACCAGGTTCGTTGGTGAAGCAACATGGAGTCGAATGATAAAATATATTGTATGCTGCATCTCCTTTTCCTGCATCACCTGAATATATATGAAGTATAATACAAATTATGTAAACATCTTCTGTAAATTCAAAACGTTCATCTCGTCAATTACCCACATTTCGAGGGGTGAAAGCGAAATGGTTCTTTATCTTCTTTATTTAATGTCACTTAGAACCTTTTCGCATTCATTCCTCGTTATGTAGTATTAATACCTTAGCCAATACATGTATGCAATATTATTATAACAAGCGAGAGTTAACCGCTACAGCTAAAACAAACGAGCAAATTACAAATAATTTACATTCTTAGTAGTTATTTTATTAAGACGAGGACAATTAAAGGTACTGTATCACATATTGGCACCAAAAAAAGTTTTTTTCTGTAACGAATCTCATGACAATTATCTAATAGAATGTGTTACGCTTTAATATCATAATTGTAAAAAAGGGTACCAAAATGTAAAAAAAATAATGTGTCTGAGACCGGGTTCGAACCCGCGTCGCCAAAACTGAAGTCCAGCGTCATCCTGAGTGAGCTATTAAGGCTTACTCTCGTCGGGTGACATAATTAAGGTATATACCTACCTCAGTAATATCACGTGATAACACCGACTTACCAATCACGCATTAGAAATGAATTCTACCTGGTAGACATACCCAGTAATCTTTTTAATGGAAAAATACGAAATAACTGCTAAACTTATAAATTGCAAACTATGTGGTACTTCAGTTAGTAAGTTTCAATGAATTGTACACATCGATGCAAAGTTTATGTCATTTTTCGACAATTTATTTTTTCGCTATTTTATCATCTGTGAGACAGCCCCTTTAAGATATCTCATAACCTACTATTTATTTCTTCCATGGCATATCCACAGGAACTTTCCACATTACGTAGTTTCCGCAACACACTCCGAGTTTCGGTGTATAAACCTGTGGGCCACAACAATACGACTCAACCCCATACTTCTTTGGCCGTACGACACCGCCACAGCACAGATGTAGCAATGAATCAAAGCAGTCTCCACCACAACACTCTGAGTGAAAACTGCTAATACTTTTAACAATGTTGCAGTTACAACAGATCTGCCGGGAACTGTCATATGTACGGTTACAGCAACAGCAATCGTCAAAATGGGTTGTTTTCTCGATCACTTGTCCATCGCAGCACAACCCTTTCTCTGGATTGTAGCTACGAATGCCACAGCATCTGGTTAACCGACCAACCCATGCGTGCTGAATCACTCCGTCACAACACATATCAATATCTGCATCGTAACTCTTGCCTGCACAACACCGTGTGTTACCCCTGGCGTTCTTGACTGGTTGTGGTGTTTCCTCTCCTTCGTATGTGCAACAAACCTCAGTAACTGGATTGTACGTTGTTTTTCCACAGCAAAGCATATCGTCGGCATTTTTCTTCCCCCGAATCTCACCAGCACAGCAGATATGTGTTTTGCGGTTATATGGTTTTCCATTGCAACAATCAGACATACCGTATACACCCGGTAGATCAAATAGCATTCCATCACAACAGATGTTTTCATAGATACTGTAACTCTTTTTCGAACAGCAACGCGTGTCCATTTTGTCGTCTGTTAATATTTTGTTGGAATTCCCGTAGCAGCAGAGTTCTTTGTCTGCCTCGTAAGTTTCGTTGCCACAGCAGACGTCATCGTTTGCATGGTTCTTCACTAACATTCGATCAACATCACAACATATCATTTCATCGGTGTCGTAAGCAACATCACCACAGCATTCAGTCTTACTTCCAGTCTTTTCTTGTACTTTGCCCGTGCAACAAATGTGTGTATCTGGATTGAGTGACTGCTTCTCGCAGCATACATAATCACCTCTCAAAGTCTTGTTGACAACGCTACTGTCGCAACAAAGTTGTGTATCTTGATCATAGCTAACCTTTTTGCAACATCCGGTATCTTGGCCAGATTTTGGTTGCGGCACACCCTCGCAACAAATGTCTTTTCTCGTATTGTATGAACTATCGCCACAACATGCATTGTCATCCTGGTGGGGTTTATCGTTAACCTCGTTAGAATCACAACATATTTGTTCTTTCGGGTTATAACTTATACCGCCACAACATCTAGTTCTACCGTTGTCTGCAGGTTGAGAGTGACCATTACAACATAGTTCATTCTGCGTGTTAAAACTGCCTTCCCCGCAGCACCAGGTATCATCCGGTTTATCTTTCCTTCTAATTTGATCGTCACAACATAGATGTGAATCTGGATCATAACTCTTCTTTACACAACACCGTGTCTTCGAACCTCCAATCTTTTCTTGTACTACACCTTCACAACATACTTCAGTTTTTTCATCGAAGGTTGAATTACCGCAGCAACAATTGTCATTTTGATGTTCTTTATCTATTACTTTCATATCACAGCATAGTTGTCTCTTCGTGTTCATGCCATATGGGCCACAACATGACCCGTCGTTCACATTACCATCGACATCTTGGGGCTTTCCATCGCAGCATATTTGAGTTCTTGTGTTGTACGTACTTTTTTCTCCGCAACAAAAATCATCTTTATTGTCCATCTTGTTGCGCACGTCCTCTTTGCAACATATTTCGGATCTTGTATCAAATGATTGCTTAAGACAGCATGCAGAGTACTTGCCACCCTTCTTTTCGACAACCTCCATGTCGCAACACATCTGCCTTTCTGTGTTGTATGTTTTCTTGCCACAACAACAATCATCATATTCGCTGGAAGAGTCCATCAGATCAAAACCATCACAGCATACTTTATTTTTTGTATTATAACTGCGCAAATCACAGCAGAGTGTAATATTGCCCGTAAGTGGCTGAGGAACACCATTACAACATATTTCCTTCCGTGTATCCATCGTGGTATTGCCGCAACAACAATTATCTGAAGCGTCGTTTTTCGGTACCAGTCCCTTATCACAGCACATAAACATTGCTGTGTTGTAACCAACATCGCCACAACAATTTGCGTCGTCATCTACTGAGGACTTTGTATAAGGATTTCCATTGCAGCAAACTCCCCGCCGTGTTTCAAACGTTGAATTACCACAGCAGCAGTCGTCACGTTTGTTGCGTTTCTCTCTTACGCCTTCCTCGCAACAAAGATGAGAGCGGGTATCAAAGCTTTCACCGAAGCAGCAAGAAGTGTACTCGACGCCAGCAACGAGTGGCTGCGCCTTTGTATGGCAACAAATCTCCGTTTCAGCATCGATCGTTCCTTTTCCACAACAACCATAGTCTTTCTTTCCTCTCTTCTCTACCAATTTCTCATTACAGCAAACATGCATGTTTGGATCAAAACTGATTTCGTCACAACACTGTGTCCTGTTTCCTCCGGGCTGCACATATAGACCATCACAGCAGAGCTGTTCATCTGAATTAAATGGCTCATCGCCACAGCAACAGTTTTCATCCTTATTTTCCTTCTTCACAAGCTTCATGTTGCAACACAAGTATCCATTAGGATCAAAGCTCTTATTTACACAGCACATTGTTTTATTTCCAGCAACCCTGTCCTGAACGTTCTTGCCCTGGCAACAAATGTGGCGTGCCGTATTCATTGCCCATCTGCCACAACAACAGTTATCGTCTTCTGCGTTCTTCTCAATAATTTTCATTTCTCCATCACAACATAAATGTGAGACTGGATTATAATTCTCATCCTTACAGCACTTATCTCTAGCAGAATACCGATCTCTTACAGATTTCTCACAGCAGATTTGTAACTGGTTATTAAATGTCTTGTTTCCACAGCAACAATCATCTTTCTGATCGGTTTTAAGAAACACAATACCATCACAACAAAGCTCTTTTTTTGTGTCAAGACTAATATCTCCGCAACAGGTATGGTATTTTCCTCCAGGATAAACTTGTTCGTTGCAACATATTTCGGTTCGTTCTGTCATGGGTGTACTTCCACAGCATGTGTCATCGCTATTCTTGGACTTTTTAATCAGAGTACCCTGGCAGCAAATATGGGTCGAAGCATCATAACCAACATCGCCACAGCACATCATTTCGTCACTTTTATTTGAAAATACCTTTCCAAGACAACATATATGTGTTTTCGTGTTGTATGTTTCTTCCTTTCCACAACAGTAGTTGTCTTTTGGATTTTCTTTTTCTCGAAGTTTTCCCGTATCACAACACACGTAGTCTTTAGCAATAAATGCAATCTCGCCACAACAGTGTGTTCCTATACCTGGTACACCCTCGCAACATATGTGTAGACCGGACGTCATAGTGGTGTTTCCGCAACAACAATTATCTGACGATAATCTCTTATTTCGTAAATCATCTCCACAGCAGATTTGTATTGAATAATCATAACTTCTCTTGTGACAGCAAATAGTTGTCTTTCCAAATGATGGCTGAGGAGTTTTGTCGCAGCAAACGTCCCGCTTTGTATTAAATGTTGATTCACCACAGCAAGAGTTGTCATCCTCGTGGCTTTTATTTTGTACGTGATTTGGTGCACAACATATTTGTGTATTTGTGTCGTACGCAATTTCATCACAACACTCCATACTTTTACTTCTTCGATCAAATCTCTTTTTATGGCAGCAAATGTGATCTTCTGCATTCATCGTAACCTTGTCGCAACAACTATCATCATCATCATCCGTTTTATCAACAACATCGACATCACAGCATAGCTGTTTTCTTGGATTGAAGCTCATGCGTCCACAACAGCGGGTTGAAGAACCAGCCACCTTGTCTGCCACAAACTTTCCCTGGCAACACATTTGTTTTTCCGTGTTATATGACGTATCTCCACAACACCAGTTATCCTCATCATCCGTTTTGTTAAATAAGCCTGAATCGCAGCAAATCTGTGTATTTGCGGCGTAAGAAATGTCACCACAGCAGTGTGTACTATCGCCATAAGACTGTTGCACGACGGACCCATGGCAGCATATTTGCTTTCTAGTATTATATGGCTGATCTCCGCAGCACCATTCATCTGCTTGGCTATTCTTTTGCACTACTTTGTCTTCACAACACATTTCCTTTCGATTATCGTAACTTTCTGTCTTACAGCATCTCGTTGTATCTTTATTACGTATTGGTTGAGGCACACCCATGCAGCAGGTCTCTGTTTCAGCATCGACGGTGGAATCGCCGCAACACCCGTCGTCTTCGGGTTTGTTTTTGTCAACGACTTTACCAAAACAACAAAGTTGGTCTTTTGTGTTGTAACTTTGCTTTCCACAGCATGTTGTTGGACCTCTGTATCTTGGTTGAGGTTCACACTCACAGCACACTTCATTAGATAATTGGATAGTCATATTGCAGCAACAACAGTCATCGTTTTTGTCCCTCTTTTGAACAATTTTCATATCACAACAGAAACTTGTGTCAGAGTTATAGCTTTCTGTTCCACAACATTTTGTGTTTTTACCCCCTTTTCTATCTTGTGGGACACCATTGCAGCATATACCGGACTTGGTATTGAAGGTTGATGAACCGCAACACCAATCGTGATCCTGCTCTTCTTTATCTCTTATGTCTCCTGCATCACAGCATATCCCTTCATCTGAATTGTAACTCTTGTCATAACAACATCTTGCTGCATCACCCCCAACCACAGGTTGTGGTACTCCCATGCAGCAAATCTGGGTTTCTGTGTTCATCGTTGTTGCTCCGCAGCAACAGTTATTATCATTGTCGACTTTCTCTATAATTTTACCATAACAGCACATTTCGGTTTGACTGTCAAATGTCTTGTTACCGCAGCAGTCCGTGTATTTACCACCAACAAGTCTGTTTGACACACCATCACAGCACATTTCACTCTTGGAGTCCACTGTGGATTCGACCCCGCAACAAGCATCATCTTCTGAGCCATATTTTGTTCGTACCATTCCATTGCAGCATATACCTTCTCTAGAGTCGTAACTCGTTTCTTCACAACATGAGGTAAATTCCCCAGCAACACGTGTTTGTTTTTCACCAAGGCAGCAAATGTCATCCTCAGAGTTCATTGATTTATGGCCACAACAACAATCATCTTTTCTTTTTTCCTTTTCAATGACGTCTTTTCCGCAACACATATGAGTATCTGGACCAAAGCTTAATTCAAAGCAGCACTGGACTTTGTCCCCGCCGATTCTGGGCTGTGGGGTTGTTCCCATACAACAAACTTCGATAGTTGAATCAAGCGTTAAGTTTCCGCAACACATGTTATCGTTGTCTTTTGTTTTTTCAATCACATTATTGTCGCAACATATGTGGGTTTGGGAGTTGAAACTGTCTTGTGAGCAACATCTTGCCATTTCACCCCCTTTTCTTTCATCAACATTTCCATTACAACAAATGTGTGTACCAGTGTTGAATGGAACATCATCACAGCACCAGTTATTGCCTTCATCTCCACGTGGAACAATTTTATCTATGCAACATATATGTGTTTCAATATTGTAGCCTTTTCCGTCGCAACAACCAGCGCTGTCGACACCTCCTACATCATAAGCTTCCCCGTTACAGCAAATTTCTTTAGCTGGGTTAAATGTGTTTTTAGTTCCACAGCATTCTCTATTATCATCCCTATTTTTGTTTCTCACGTCAACTTCATTACAACAGAGTTGCGACATTGTAGAGTAGCTTTTGTCTTTACAACAAGACGTAAACTCACCGTCTGTTCTCGATCTTGGAACACCTTCACAGCATATTTCGTTACTCATATCAACTGTAGTGTTTCCACAACACATGTCGGCATCGGGTGAATGTTTTGTCACGATGGTTCGTCCACAGCATAAAGACAAAGTTGAATCGAAGCTTACCTCGTGACAGCATTGCGTGTTTCGCCCATACTTCGGTTGTATATTGCCTTCACAGCAAACGTCCATCTTTGTATTGAAAGGTTTATTGCCACAACACCAGTTGTCATTTTTATCACGTTTAGCTGTCACAGTGGTTCCATCACAGCAGATTGATTCACTGCTGTTGTAACTCTTATCTAGGCAACAACCAGTACGTGGCCCGTAATAATCATTTGTTACACCCAAGCAGCAGACTTCTGTCTCATAGTTGAAAGTACTGTCACCACAACAGCCGGTATCTTCGGGACTGGCTTTCTGAACAATATTCCCATTACAGCAAACTGAATTGTTCATGTTGTAACTCTCCGAACCACAGCATTTTCCGTTTCTTCCATACCCTTTGTTTGTAACACCCTCACAACATATATCGTCCCTTGAGTCCATAGAGCTTTTTCCGCAGCATTCATCATGACTAAGATCATCTTTTGTTATAACTTCTGCGTCACAACATAGCTCAGACATTATATCAAAGCTTTTCTTGTCACAACAGTCAGTAAAAGGTCCACCTTTCTTTGGCTGCGCGACACCCTCGCAGCATATTTCGTTTATACTATCATACGTTGAATTTCCACAACAATGATCATCATCATTATCTTTTTTATCGACAACAACTTTGTCGCAACATACTTGTGTATCCGCGTTGTAACTCTTAAGTATACAGCACCTAGTATTGTTTCCATATTTTGGCTGTGGATTGATTCCTCCACAGCAAACCTCATCATCAGGATTATATGTTTTGTTCTTACCACAACACATGTTATCATTGTCTTTTGTTTTTTCAATCACATTATTGTCGCAACATATGTGGGTTTGGGAGTTGAAACTGTCTTGTGAGCAGCATCTTGCCATTTCAACCCCTTTTCTTTCATCAACATTTCCATTACAACATATGTGTGTAGCAGTGTTGAATGGAACATCATCACAGCACCAGTTATTGCCTTCATCTCTACGTGGAACAATTTTATCTATGCAACATATTTGTGTTTCAATATTGTAGCCTTTTCCGTCGCAACATGCTGCGCTGTCGACACCTCCTACATCATAAGCTTCCCCGTTACAGCAAGTTTCTTTAGCTGGGTTAAATGTGTTTTTAGTTCCACAGCATTCTCTATCATCAACCCTATTTTTGTTTCTTACGTCACCTTTATTACAACATAGTTGCGACATTGTAGAGTAGCTTTTGTCTTTACAACATGACGTAAACACACCGTCTGTTCTCGATCTTGGAACTCCTTCACAGCATATTTCATTACTCATATCAACTGTAGTGTTTCCACAACACATGTCGGCATCGGGTGAATGTTTTGTCACGATGGTTCGTCCACAGCATAAAGACAAAGTTGAATCGAAGCTTACCTCGTGACAGCATTGCGTGTTTCGCCCATACTTCGGTTGTATATTGCCTTCACAGCAAACGTTCATCTTTGTATTGAAAGGTTTATTGCCACAACACCAGTTGTCATTTTCATCACGTTTAGCTGTCACAGTGGTTCCATCACAGCAGATTGATTCACTGCTGTTGTAACTCTTATCTAGGCAACAACCAGTACGTGGCCCGTAATAATCATTTGTTACACCCAAGCAGCAAACCTCTGTCTCATAGTTGAAAGTACTGTCACCACAACAGCCGGTATCTTCGGGACTGGCTTTCTGAACAATATTCCCATTACAGCAAACTGAATTGATCATGTTGTAACTCTCCGAACCACAGCATTTTTCGTTTCTTCCATATCCTTTGTTTGTAACACCCTCACAACATATATCGTCCTTTGAGTCCATAGAGCTTTTTCCGCAGCATTCATCATGACTAAGATCATCTTTCGTTATAACTTCTCCGTCACAACATAACTCAGACATTATATCAAAGCTTTTCTTGTCACAACAGTCAGTAAAAGGTCCACCTTTCTTTGGCTGCGCGACACCCTCGCAGCATATTTCGTTTATACTGTCGTACGTTGAGTTTCCACAACAATGATCATCATCATTGTCTTTTTTATCGACAACATCTTTGTCGCAACATACTTGTGTATCCGCGTTGTAACTCTTAAGTATACAGCACCTAGTATTGTCTCCATATTTTGGCTGTGGATTGATTCCTCCACAGCAAACCTCATCATCAGGATTATATGTTTTGGTCTTACCGCAACAGCATGTAGCATTGTCTTTTGTTTTTTCAATCACATTATTGTCGCAACATATGTGGGTTTGGGAGTTGAAACTGTCTTGTGAGCAACATCTTGCCATTTCACCCCCTTTTCTTTCATCAACATTTCCATTACAACATATGTGTGTAGCAGTGTTGAATGGAACATCATCACAACACCAGTTATTGCCTTCATCTCCACGTGGAACAATTTTATCTATGCAACATATATGTGTTTCAATATTGTAGCCTTTTCCGTCGCAACATCCAGCACTGTCGACACCTCCTACATCATAAGCTTCCCCGTTACAACAAATTTCTTTAGCTGGGTTAAATGTGTTTTTAGTTCCACAGCATTCTCTATCATTATCCCTGTTTTTGTTTCTCAGGTCACCTTCATTACAACAGAGTTGCGACATTGTAGAGTAGCTTTTGTCTTTACAACACGACGTAAACTCACCGTCTGTTCTCGATCTTGGAACTCCTTCACAGCATATTTCCTTACTCATATCAACTGTAGTGTTTCCACAACACATGTCGGCATCGGGTGAATGTTTTGTCACGATGGTTCGTCCACAGCATAAAGACAAAGTTGAATCGAAGCTTACCTCGTGACAGCATTGAGTCGTGTTTCGCCCATACTTCGGTTGTATATTGCCTTCACAGCAAACGTCCATCTTTGTATTGAAAGGTTTATTGCCACAACACCAGTTGTCATTTTTATCACGTTTAGCTGTCACAGTGGTTCCATCACAACAGATTGATTCACTGCTGTTGTAACTCTTATCTAGGCAACAACCAGTACGTGGCCCGTAATAATCATTTGTTACACCCAAGCAGCACACCTCTGTCTCATAGTTGAAAGTACTGTCACCACAACAGCCGGTATCTTCAGGACTGGCTTTCTGAACAATATTCCCATTACAGCAAACTGAATTGATCATGTTGTAACTCTCCGAACCACAGCATTTTTCGTTTCTTCCATATCCTTTGTTTGTAACACCCTCACAGCATATATCGTCCTTTGAGTCCATAGAGCTTTTTCCGCAGCATTCATCATGACTAAGATCATCTTTCGTTATAACTTCTCCGTCACAACAGAGCTCAGACATTATATCAAAGCTTTTCTTTTCGCAACAGTCAGTAAAAGGTCCACCTTTCTTTGGCTGCGCGACACCCTCGCAGCATATTTCGTTTATACTATCGTACGTTGAATTTCCACAACAATGATCATCATCATAATCTGTTTTATCGACAACATCTTTGTCGCAACATACTTGTGTATCTGCGTTGTAACTCTTAAGTTTACAGCACTTATTATTGTCTCCATATTTAGGCTGTGGATTGATTCCTCCACAGCAAACCTCATCATCAGGATTATATGTTTTGTTCTTACCGCAACAGCATGTATCATCATCGCTCTCCTTTTCCACAACACCCTTCTCACAACACAGTTGCTTTGCTGGATTAAAACTGACATTGTCGCAACACTGTGTAGAGGATCCTGCGACAAGAGGCTGCGGTGAATGGTTGCAGCATATCTGTTCCATTGTGTTAAAACTTACATTTCCACAACATAAGTTGTCGTCCTCTTCAACTTTGGTAATAACACGACCTTCGCAGCAAATTTGTTTAATTGGATCGAATGCTTCTTCCAGACAGCATTTTGTCATCTCCGCTCCAACACGTGTTCGTACTTTGCCATCGCAACAAATCTCAGATTTGGTGTTCATGGATGTATCACCACAACAACAGTCATCTTTAGAATTATGTTTCTCCCTTACGTCATTATTATCACAGCAAATATGAGTTTTGACGTTATGGCTTTCATCGCCACAACAGGAATACATTCTGATTGGTCCTGGTTGTGGGTTGCCATTACAGCATATCTGGCTACTGGCATCAATAGTTCTATTGCCACAACAACCATCGTCCTGCTCGTTTATCTTTTCTATGACTTCATTGTGGCAACACACATGCGTTTTCTGATTAAAGCTCTTCTTACCACAGCACTGTGTGTCAGACCCATATCCAGGATTCGGTACATTTTCACAGCATATGTCCGTCTTGCTGTTGAAGGTTTTATCGTCGCAACAACAGTCATCGTCTGGTGATGATTTCCTTGATAATCTCATACCATCACAGCATACCTTATTAGCTGGATCATAACTCTTATCAAGGCAACAAAGCGTGTCGTCTCCGGCAACTCTTGGTTGTCTTACATCATTACAACATATATGGTCGGATGCATGCATCGTGCTGTCACCACAGCAAACGTTGTCTCTTTCATCCTCCTTTGCTATAACTTCTGAATCATTACAACAAATATGTGTTCTTTCGTCGTAAACATTTGAATCACAACAGTCACCAAACTCTGGATCAACAGCTTGCGGAACACCTTTGCAACACAGCTCCGTTTGACTATTTACAGAACTGTCATCCCCACAACAGCCGTCGTCGTTGTCATTTTTCTTTTCTCTAACTTTTCCGTTACAACACAAATGTGTTAGTGTATTATAACTATACTCATTACAACACGTGTAAGTTCTACCGCCAGGCTGAACATTTCTATTGCAACACATCTGTTTTGTATTCATTGTACCGTTTCCACAACACATTGTATCCTTTACGTCTTCCTTTTCAACGATATTGCCATCACAACAAATATGAGTCGAAGGATTATAGCTGTATTTATTACAGCACTTTGTATCTTCTGGATCCGGTGTTTGTTTTGGTTGTTTGTATAAGCCTTGACAGCAAACATGTTTCTTCATATTGTATGTTGTGTCACCACAACACCATTTATCCTCTGGTTCTGCTACAGCTACTATCCGGTGTTCACAGCAGATGTGAGTTTCTGTGTTATAGCTCTTGTCGACACAACATGCCCATGTCGGCCCGCCAGGTTGTGTAGTGTTTTCACAACAAAGCTCATCCTCAGTATTAAATGTGTTTACTCCACAACAGCAGTTATCATCCGCTGAATCTTTCTCGTGAACATGTATTCCGTTGCAGCACAACGATATTTCTGGGTCGTAACTAACATCCCTACAACACCTGGTATCAGGACCAGCACACCGTGGTTGTTTATTTCCCTCACAGCATATGTGATCTGTTCCATTTGCCGAGACATAACTTCCGGGTTTGCCACAGCAGCAATCGTCATCCTTTTCTTCTTTATCAATGATAAAATGTTCATCATGATCTCCGCAACATATTTGTGTTTTACTGTCATAGCTTACTCCGTGGCAACAATGAGAATATGGACCACCAGGTTGAGCCCTTCCATCACAACATATCTCGTTGTCTGTATCAACAGTTCCATTACCACAGCACATGTCATCTTTCCTGGATCTCTTTGGACGTGGGTTCCAATCTCCATCATTATCACGGCAGCATATTTCCTTTCTTGGATCAAAGCTTTGTTTACTACAACACTGTGTTAATTCGCCACCGTTTCTTTTATCAACTTCACCGTCACAACATATTTGAGTGTCGAAATTCATAGGTTCATTCGCACAACATACATTGTCGTCGGTAGATTTTTTTTTAATCAAGTTTGTGCCATTGCAACATAAATATTCGTCTATATCATAACTCTTAAGTTTGCAACATCTGGTGTCTGGCCCTGCTACAGCAGGTTGTGGTTTACCGAAGCAGCAGACTTCTGTTTCAGTGTCCATTGAAGTATCATTACAACACCAATTGTCGGAGACTTTGGATTTCTTGACCAGACTGCATTCACAACAAATCTGGTTTCTGGTGTCATACGATTGACCACAGCAGCAGTCTGTGAATTCCTGTGATCCCCTGATGGGAACTGGACCATCTTTGCAGCATATTTCTTCTGAAGACTCCATTGTTGTATCAATACAGCAACAGTCGTCGTCATCGTTTCGTTTGTCTCTGACTCCGTCTCGTTCACAGCAAATTTGTTTTCTTGTGTTATATGCGACAGTACCACAACAATCAGTATATTCTCCACCGATTCTTGCTTGTCGGACGCCTTCGCAACATATTTCATTTCTTGTATTCATTGACTCGTCTCCACAGCAACAGTCATCGTCAGGTGAATTCATTTTGTAAATGCTTTCATTACAACATATATGCGTACCCATATCAAAACTTTTATTGTCACAGCATTGTGTCCGGTCCCCGTATCTTGGCTGTTTCACTTTTCCATTACAACAAACGTGCTTTCTCGTGTTGTACGTTTCATCACCACAACACCATTTATCATCTTTGTCCGTCTTCTCCAATAAATCACCGTGACAGCAAATCATGTTCTCCATATCGTAACTAATAGTGCCGCAACATTTTGTCGTATCTGGATCACCGTAGGCGGGCTGAACGACCATGTCACAACACACCTGGGTGTTTGTGTCGTATGGATCATCTGCACAGCACCAGTTGTCCTCTGTTTTTTCTTTCTTTACTATTTTGTTTTCACAACACAAATGTGTTTGTGGGTTGTAGCTGTTCCTGTCGCAACACATCCAGTTGGACCCACTAACATACTGTGGCTTTGCCAGACAACAAATCTGATCTTCTGTGTTCATAGTAGTTTTACCACAACAACAATCGTCCTTCTTGGATACTTTCTCAACCACCTTTTTATCGCAGCACATTGAATCCTTCATACCGTAGCTTTCATCGCCACAACAACCTGTTTGTTGCCCTTTATACTTTATTTGACGTTTCCCTCGGCAACATACAAAGTCTTTCGAGTTCATTGTAGTGTTTCCACAACAACAGTCATCATCTTCATCGACCTTTAGAACAATTCGGTTTTCACAGCACACATACATTTTCGAGTCAAAACTTTTCCTGTCACAACAAAAGTAGAAATCATTCTCCTTCGGCTGAGGTGTGTCCTGGCAACACATTTCTTCTTTGGAATTCATAGTTGTATCTCCGCAACAGCAGTTGTCGTTCGGCGACCTTTTAGTCTTTTTCATTTTTCCATCACAACACATGAACGCATTAGGATCGTAGCTCTCGTCCATGCAACATTGTGTGTCTTTTCCTGCATGTGCTGGCTGAACCACGTTCATGCAGCAAATCTCGGCATCATTATCATATGTTGTGTTTCCACAGCAACAATCATCTTCTGTATTCCGCTTCGGTCTCACTCTCATATCACAACACATTTCGTCCCTGGAGTCATACGCTTTGTCATCACAGCATTTTGTGAATTCTCCACCCTCTTTTGGCTCAGAATTTCCTTTACAGCATATCATGTTGTTGGCATTCATCGTTGTACCACCACAACAACAATCATCATCCGGTCTTCGTTTAGGCACAAGTTTCATGTTGCAACATAGTTGTTCTCTTGTGTCGCCCGCATCATCTCCACAACAAAATCCATAATCAGTATCAGAAACCCCAATTGGTTTTCCTTCACAGCAAATTTCGTTTTGAGTATCGATTGTAGCTTTTCCACAGCAGTAGTCATCTGATGGCGTGCGTTTGTCGACCACGTCACCAGTGCAACACATCTGCAGTCTTCCATTGAAGCTTTTATTTCTGCAACAAAACGTATTTTCGACTAATGTTAAAATTGGCTGTTTATTTTCTCTGCAACATATATGCAAATTAGTGTTGATGCTGGTATCCCCGCAACACCAATTATCCTTAGAGTCGATTTTCGGTACTACGCGATTTTCACAGCATATTTCTTTGTCGGGGTTATAACTTAGTTGCCCACAACACCTCGTTTTGTCAGAAGCTTCTAATGACTGCGGAACACCTTCGCAGCAAATGCCTTCAAGCGTATTCATTGAAGTATTGCCACAACAACAGTTATCGTCTTTGTGCGCCTTTGTTTCAATTTTGTTTCCATCACAACATATTTCCTTGTTGGTATCTATGATTATTTTTTCATTACAGCAAACCATGGTATTTGGATACACCCTTCCATCGCAGCAAATCTCAGTTTTAACATTGAAGCTATTCTTATTGCAGCATCTTGTTCCTTCTTTAAGCATAGGCCCTGGTTCTCCATTGCAACACATTTCCGTTCTCGGATCGTACGAAACGTCTCCACAGCAACCGGTATGTTTTTTTTTACTCTTTTTCATTACTTTATTGTTGCAACACAGCTCTTTCTTAGCGTGATAGCTCTTTTGTCCGCAACATCTCGTAATGCTCTTACGTCCTCTAGCAAGCGACTGAATTGAACCTTCGCAACAAATAAGTTTTTGAGATTTAAAGCTCTTCTTTTCACAACACTGTGTACCGCGTTTAAATTTCGGCTGTACCTCATCGTCACAGCACACTTCCTTATTAGGCGAGAACGCCTCGTCCCCGCAACAACAACTGTCAGACTTCCTTGTTTTCTTCGCAAGTTTCTTATTGTCACAGCAGACATGTGTATCCGGATCAAAACTCCGCGTATTGCAGCAGCGTGTCATGTTTCCTGCGACACGTGGCAGCACGTTGCCATTGCAGCATATGGATGTTTTCGGGTCATAGTTTTTGTCCCCGCAGCACGCCGATATGTCACCGCCAACTCTATCTTGCAGTTTGTCATCACAACATATACGATCTTGCGGGTCAAATGCCTGTGCCTTACAGCAGCAGGTCAGGTTGCCAACAATAGCAGGGACCAGTTTTCCTTCACAACAGGCATGCTTATTATTGTCAAAGAACGGCTTTTCGTGCATTCCATCACAGCCGTAACAATTGGGGTGAACGTGTGGTGGAAACAACATTCCTGCAAAAACAATCAAACTCGTGTGTGCAAGAAAAAATGCTTTTGCGACAGTCATTGACGATGTCGTCGTTCTGCTGAGGTGGTATTCAATATGCAACTTAAGTTAATCGAAGGTTCATACATTACTGAATTCGTTCACTCTATTGGTAAGTTCTAAATAACAAGTAATCCGATTAGCTACATCGTTCTTAGATTCAATTAAGACAATATTGAAAGCCAGCCCTGAATAAAGAGTCGAATAATTATATTAAGAGCAGAAATTTGGATAAACTTAATAATGCAATATCAAAATATGTAAACACATTTAAATAATATTATTCAATTTAAGCTTAGATTATAATTCAAGATATGTTTTAGTTTTTTTATATAATTCAAAAAATAACCTTAGAAATAAACATCTATGTCTCATGATATCGCGGTGGAGTCTCTGGCTTAGAAACGCCAAGTAAGTTAAGATGATATTTGAGTTATATCTTAAACTAAATATTAAAGACGACCCTTGGTAAGAAAACAACACGTGCATACCTTTGCAGCAGAGTCTCTCCATGGGGTCGTAGCTCTCGTACCCGCAGCAATGAGTGTCTTCCCCAGCCACAAGAGGTTGAACCTTTATAGTGGTAAGATCATTAGCTACTGTTGATTGCTGTCATTTACAGAGAATAGCATCTCGTTACAATCAATCACAGCAGCTTTCTTGGAATGAATTTCTGCTTTTGTGTCACATGACGGTAAATACTTAATGACATTTAATCTAATATTTTTTGTTCAGATTTATAAATTGAGTCACTTCTCCTAACAATCTTGGATAAAAGTATGAATTACGGCAATTAAACAATGTCAGAAAATCTCGGAATGCATAAATATCTGAGAGTTAAACAACTCGAATATCAATAAAGCGATCCGGTACACAGACCATCAGTAGAGTCATTTGAAAGGAATGTACGCCTTGTAAAAGCAGTGTGTGTATACCACGTGATACATTGCGTCAAAAATACTTCGACGGAATGCAACATTCTGCTTTAAATGAAGACTTAAAATAAAGATAACTTTTCTTTTACAGCACTATCTTTAGACTGTCATCACAATACGGCCGTCTGACGGAACACTGTCAAAACATTGTTTTGGACAAAGTTTGTCGAAGTGTTTGATAAAACTAATGACCAAATCAAACCCCGGAATTAAAACGAAGGCGTGGCTCTTTAAGCGGCATAGATAACTTCACTATTTTTCCACGATTTTTAATGAAACAAAGCGCAGTCTACGCCACTTACGCTGGAGCCCCACTTTCGGTCTTTAACCAGAATTTGATTGCGAGTTTAGTTTTCTGAAACACTTCGACAAACCGCTTCACATAACGGCCGTCTGACGGAGCACTGTCAAAACCCTATTTTGGAAACAAGTTTGTCAAAGTGTTTGAAGAAACTAATGAACTCATCAAATTTCGGAAATAAAACAAATGCGAGACTTTTTAAGCGGCATAGACTGCCCTTTCTTTCATTTAAAATGGTTTTGTAAATGAAAAATTATCTTTGGTTAAAGTCTTCATTTTAAGCACATTTTTGCCGTCCGGCGTAGCATATATGACCTCATTTATCACGTGGTATACACACACTGACATATGTTGGTATTACATTGAATGCTCAGCATTTTCAACAGTTGGTACAATGCTGTCAACTTAAGCGTATCCAATATAGTCTAATAGGGTTATTCCGGATCAAAACGCAGTATTAATAACCGTTTATTATATACATTACTGGTTAGATCGCTTAAAAGCCTCATGTTATAATAATAAATGTCATTTTAACGACGCACTATTTTGTTTTATGACGTCATTTTAACATCGCCCAACGATAGTTGTTATGACGTAAAGTCACAATGGTGGAATACGTCCGTACTGCACGGGAGTGGCATACGGCCGTACTGCACGGGAGTGGGATCCGGCCGTACTGCACGGGAGTGGAATGCGACCGTACTGCACGGGAGTGGAATGCGGCCGTACTGCACGGGAATGGAATACGGTCGCACTGCACGGGAGTGGAATTTGGCCGTACTGCACGGGAGTGGAATACGGCCGTACTGCACGGGAGTGGAGTACGGCCGTTCTGCATGGGAGTGGAATACGGCCGTACTGCACGGGGTGGAATACGGCCGTACTGCACGGGAGTGGAATACAGTGGTTTAACGATACTTATTTTAATTTTTAGATATTACTTAGTTTATGCATTCACCTTTGTTGAACAGTTGGATTACAGGACGCAATTATGTCAACGACGTCATTAAATACATATCTTTAGAAATTAACATATGGCCCACTTTGCCATTAAGTCGATACAGCCCAAAAATGCCAATAATGGTCCCAGGGCTTAAAGAGCCAGATATAAAAAATTTCTAGTACCGTGGCCTTATTACTCATTGGCAGCGTGGCCACTTATTATATTATCTTACTATATGTGGCCTTCGGACGAAAAATGTGGGCTTCGTTAAGATAATGACCGGTCTCTAAATTATTTTTCTTTGGCAACTCATTTACAAAATTAGTAAAGAGTTACTGTCATGGCTAGAAAGTTCTATTACAGTCAAGTAATAGCAAATGACATGGTGAAATGTGAGAGTGGTCTAGTGGTTTATGTGTCCGCCTTTCACGAAAGGGGTCATGAGTTTGATCCACACTAGGGGTACTATCTCATATCTACACCAAAGGACACAGTACTGGATTCTGCACAGGATACGGACGCAAGGGTGATTCTATTAGCTATCAGCTCAATCGAGCTTAAATGCATAACTAGAAGAATATATTAATAGCGAAAGACATCAACTTTACAACTACGACGTATTGCTACAATGTAACAAATGGCTGGATCCCTGCGCTCAGATGTGTTTACATTTAGCTGTATATAACAAAATTTATCGAGCTTACAGTGTGACCACAGCATTTGTGGGTCCGCGGGTCCATTGGCTCCATTCCACAGCACACCGTCCTCTTCCCCGCGATCTTCTCCACCACGTTGTCATTTGTGCAGCACTTATGGGAGTCCGGGTCGAACGCGGTTGTGCCGCAGCATTTCGTCCGCAAGCCCGCAACCCGCATGGTCACCGACCACTGGCAACATATCGCCACGTTAGGGTCGAAATACTGATGCCCGCACAAGCTCGCTATAAGGTAAAGTACAATGAAAAAAGGTAATACAGTGAAAACTCGCTATGTCGAAGACGCTTGGACCTCGGGAAATACTTCGAGATAACAAACATTCGATATAACAAAACAAGAGAGTACGACTTAACCGAAAATAAATCGAAACAGATTCGACGTAACCAGAACATCGAAATAGTTTGATGTAGCGAGTTTCGACTGTTTAAGATAAGATAAATTAAGATAATGGTAATATAGAGGTAAGATACGGTGAATTATCTATACTTGTTAATAACATACACCATAAGCGTGCATCATACAACATATTGCATACATGTATGAACGAAGTTTTACAGTGATGTTTATTATAAGTCAGGGTATGAAGTCACGGTCCCTTCATATGTTTTTGCATACGTTGTATGTTAACACATAGATGTCTAGCCGACTTGAAGTGACACTCTTATTCAAAATCGATACATACACATTTCTAACAAGCATAACTTTTACTTTAACTACTTACTAAATAATGTATTTTTGGAAAATATTACTTACTGATAACAAGATAGTAACTGAGAATTTAATAGCTGTAAACCCCAAAATATTTAATGATAGGTGAATGGTAAAAGATTTACAGTGATCTACTATCGTCTCATAAGATCACTCTATTTTTATTTTTTGGTTTACAAGAATTTTTGAGAAAAAATTGTCCACCGGGTGGTCGAAAAAAGAAAGAGAATAAAGGTCACAAAACATACTCTTAAAAGGTGAAAATCAGAGAACAACATAAAAACATTGACAATTTATATCATTTACTTGACATTTTAAATCTGCCATTAATGCATGTTTTAATACACTCAAAGTTTCAAAGTTCTAATTAAACACACAGTATAAATCTTACATACTGTGCATATAAAACATCAATGAAATTGACTATAAAACATGTTTACATGTATAAACTACACGTTTTTATCAAAAATACATTGAATATCACTCAGCAAGACATTTGTTTAGCTTTAAGGGTATGCTAAAGCAAAAGTGAATGCAGAACACTTAAAAACTGACCCATATTAAATTGAAAAAAGAGAAGGAGAATTTCAGCTTTAAAATACACAAAAATTGCACTGTATTAAAACAATACAATACATTTTCTAAGCATTGTTTCAGTTATTTCAATATTGGAAAATGTCCTAGATTTGAGTTTTAATAACCTTTACATTGCGGGGTCCTAGTTGTGTGTAACCCGATCCATGCTAAGTCCGGATATTTTCGGACCGGGATATTTACCATGGGATGTTCACCAAATCCATTTCAAATTCAAATCTTGCATCAAATTACCACGTCAGTACATTAAAATCACATAGCAAAATAAATCTAGCATGTGACTTAACTTTATGTACCAATGATAGTAACAGAGAAATCCTTAATTATGTATTGGATATTTTCTACTTCTCCCAACTCCGCCAATTTGTGTATACATGCGTTCACAGGGCATCTATACTTCTTGCTTGCTTATTTTTCATTTTACAGAGTATTCCTTGGTTACAACAACAAATCTCATTTATAGTAAAAT
Source organism: Mya arenaria (assembly GCF_026914265.1). Lineage (NCBI taxonomy): Eukaryota > Metazoa > Mollusca > Bivalvia > Myida > Myidae > Mya > Mya arenaria. The sequence continues at coordinate 36,298,542 of NC_069135.1, read as the reverse complement.
ATCAAGTTCATTACAAATTGAAATGGACTTGTTCAAAATAGTTTTCCGTGTTGTTTTATCTAAATGTTTTGCACACAACTCCTGGCATTAGTAGATGTCATTGACACATGTGTTCAACTCTTTCATTGTTTTTACTCTAATATGAACCAAAACATGAAAAAAATGTAATCTAGAATAAACAAGATTAACATTGACTCAATGACAAGTATTTCCAAACCATTTTGTGACTTAAAATCCAAAAACAACACCGACCAAGCTTGTGAAACTAGGTCACCGGTGTCAACTTAGAAATTTTACTTTCAATTTCACCAATTGCACTTAGTGCACTGTTATTTGATATTAAACCATAAAATGTTATAAAAAAAATCTCACACATACTTTACAGATATTTGTGTCTACTCATTCGATGGCAGCCGCTGACACTTTTATTTTTTTATCTATAAACAACACTATTTTAAACGACCTAAATTGGCGGGGAATTTTGACCTTTCATCACCAACTAAATGGGAAGATTGGAGAGATCGGTTTCAACGTTATAGGACATCAACAAAATTGCACATAGAGAAAGAAGAGGTGCAAATTTCATGTTTGTCTACTCTATGGGGAAAGACGCTGAACACTTATTTAAAAGTTTTGGACTTTCGGCAGAGGATTATAAGAAATTTGATACCGTATTGGAATAATTTAACGGACATTTCACACCGAAAAATAACATTATTCATGAAAGAGCAAAGTTTCATTCCCGAAAACAAACAAAAGGCGAATCGGTCGAATCTTTCATCAGGAGTCTGTACGAGTTAGCTGAGAGCTGCGAATTCAACGCTGCCGTAAAATCAGAACAAAATTAATACGTGATTGCATAGTGGTCGGAATTCTCGACAAACAAATGTCAGAGAAAATGCAGTTAGAATGTGATCTAACATTGGAAAAAGCCGTCTCGATGGCAAGACAGAGCGAACTGGTTAAGGGACAGGTTCGAGCACAATCGAATGGACCTGCCAAATTGGATGAGCTTATAGGAGTCAAATTCAAGTCTGGTGGCGGGCTTCGCCAGCCGAAAACCAAACAGTGTTATCGACGTCAACGACATGATGAAGCTTTCACAATAACACAGTGTACTCGTTGTAACCGTAGGCACGGTTTGACGGGAAAATGCCCAGCGAAGTCCCAGAAATGCCGGAAGTGTGGGAAATTAATCATTTTGCAGTGTGCTGCAAAAGTGTAAGTGAATATTACGTTGTATCAAATATGGATTTTACAAGCGACAACGAAAACAATGACAAAAACAGTGAGTACTATTTAGATTCCATTATCTGTGACACGCACGAAGAAGATCAATGGAAAATCAAATTGACAATTTGTAATTCAAATATTGTATATAAATTGATACTGGGGCAGACGCTACAGTCATTTCTGAGTCAACATTCAAATCATTGAAAAAGCGCCCAGCGCTAAAGCATTCATCTTCGGTTCTTCGTGGTCCTGGTGGTAAAATTGTTTGTAAGAGTTACTTCATTGCTGATCATGATGGGAAAAAGTTTCTGTTTCGCGTGTTCGCGGTCGCTGGAAACTATCAAAATAGTCTACTTAGTAGAGGAGCCGCGAAGGCTATGCATTTAGTACAACGTCTAGGTAAACTTTCACAAAGCATATTTGGAACCGCGGGAACCATGAAATGCGAGCCTGTTAGAATAGAGCTCAAACCAGATGCACAGCCGTACAGTGAGAATAGAGCGTGCTGCGTACCATTTCCACCCTTGCAGAAGTGTGAAAAGGCACTTAATGAAATGCTTAATGACGGTGTAATGCAACAGACTGACTGGTGTGCACCGATGGTACCAGTAGTTAAGCCGAATGCAAATGTAAGAATTTGTGTCGATCTAACAAAGTGAAACAAATCCGTAAAACGTGAACGCTTTAAGATACCAAATCTTGACTGTATTTCACCGAAACTTTTGAACATGACAGTCTTTTTAAAGTAATATGCAGCGAATGGTTTCTATCAGTTACCGACGACAATAGCTCGCGATCGACGACATTTAAAACGCCATTTGGTCGATATGCGTTCAAACGTGTTCCGTTTGGGATCATGTCACCTCCTGAAATATTTCAAAGAAAATTGTCTGAGCTTTTAGATGGTCTGCCAGGTGTTGATGCCATTATGGATGACATTGTCGTCTATGGTAAAGACGTAAAGGAGCATGATAAATATTTGAGTAAAGTCCTACAAAGGATCGAAAATTCGGAACTAAAATAAAACAAAAACAAATGTTTGTTCAGACAGTCCAAAATTGAATATTTTGGCCATATATTTATTATATAAAGGGGTCAGTGTTAATCCAAAAAAGGTCCAAGCAGTAAAATACCTTAGTACGCCAAACAATGTCGCGGAATTGAGACGCGTGATAGGGATGATTAAATATTTAGGAATGTACACTCCAAATTTGTCTACAGTCATGAGCCCTATGACTGAATTGTTGAAGTCAAAATCAGTTCGGCAATGTGGCGCTCGGCATGAAAAAGCCTTCCAAACTATTAAAGTTTTGCTGACAAACGCGCCGACTTTAGCGTATTATGAAAGATCGAAACCTTAAGTTGTTAGCGCTGATAGCAGTAGTTACGGATTAGGTGGAACACTTTTCGTTAAAGAAGGTTCGAATCTCAAGTCGGTAGCGTATTGTTCGAGAATGTTGTCCGATGTAAAAAAAAGAGATACGCGCAAATTGAGAAAGAAATGACCGCCTCTGTATGGGCATGCGAAAGGTTTGAAAAATATAGTTAGGGCTGGATTCTTTTCTTCTATTGACAGATCACAAACCGCTGATATCGCTTATTAACAATCAGATCATTGACCAAGCACCTTTAAGATGTCAGAGGCTTCACATGCGAATGAGAAAGTTTAATACAATATGCAGTTATATACCGGGCAAAGAAATGGTTGTGTCACATACCCTTTCCAGGTCTCCATTAAATGAATTTGATCAAACTTTTAAGAATAAAGTGAATACATATATAGAAATGGTCACTGAAAATATTCCTCTACAGCAAATACAACAGTCACAACAAAATGATGAAAATATTCAAAAGGTTAGTACGTACACAAAGCATGGATGGCCGGAAAAGGAAAACTTACACAGGAATTAGAGCCGTACTTTCCATTAAGAAATGATTATTCTGTGACCAAAGGTTTACTGTTGAACAGGAGTAGAATTGTTGTACCAGGCAAATTTCACGAAGAAATTTTACAATTGCATACAAGTCACATGGGAATTACTAAAAGTAAGATCCTAGCTGGCCTAACAGTTTGGTGGCCAAAAATATCCAAAGACATTGTGAAGTTAATTCAAAACTGTCAAACATGCCAAGAAATTAAGCCAACACCAGGACGTGAACCATTGAAAACAATGCCTTTGCCTAATGGGCTATGGAAGAAAATTGCCGCAGACAACGTAGTTGACAATAAACAGTTTCTGGTAGTAATGGATTATTATTCACGTTATCTTAAGACGGGATACTTACCGAGAGCAACAAGTGATAACGTGGTGGGGAAAAATCTCAAACATGTTCTTACATTGGGGCGACGCCACACAGCTAGTGACCGATAACGGTACACCCTTCACATCTGATAAATTCACAAAGTTTATGGAAAAACATAATATGAAACATTCATCTTCATCCACAAGATATCCGCAAGGAAATTCTCAAGCCGAAGCTTGGGTAAAATTAGCGAAGGGTATTTTGAGACAAACTGATGTTATCAGAGCACTTCAAACGTATCGGAAAACGCCAATAATAGCAACAGGATTTAGTCCTAATCAGCTGATGATAGGCAGGAATGTTCGCACGTTTCTTCCATGTATGCCAGAAACCACTAGACCAAAATCGCCTAGACGGTCAATTGTTCAAAGAAACAACAATAAAGACAAAACAAACTTGCGAATATTTCTACAACAATAGATATTCTGCACGTGCATTGCCATTATTGAATGAAGGTCAAAAGGTCAGAATATAACTAGACAATGAGAAGAAATGGGAAAAAGAAGGAACTATTACGATTCCATTCCAAGAGAGAAGATCATACGATGTAGATAAAGAAAATAAAACATATACAAGAAATCGATGGCATTTGCAACAAATTCCGAACAGTGATTTTCGTGAGCCTGACAAATCAAACGAAAAACAAAGTGAAAATGGTGTCAATGTTCTTTTCAATTCCAGGGAAACTCCGGGTGAACAGAGAGATAAAACACAATCTCCAGTAACATACGTAACTCGATCTGGGAGGGAAGTTCAAGCACCACAGCGATATGGGAACTATGTTTAATGTTAGAAGTAATGACATTCAGATTAAGTTCAAGAGTCTCAGATAAGACGTTATAATCTCTAATTAAGAAATATTTTAACTGACAGTTTCATTTATGTTTAGATTAGAACTTCTGAAAAATGTCATGAGTGATGTCTCTAATATGTGAACCTTAGGTTAACATTTTTTGAGGGAGATGTTTGGTATTCCATTCATATAAAATGTAACCATGATAACTCAGAGCTGCTTATGAATATTAAGCTCCACCTACTGTCTAATGTTATTCTTACTACTGCTGCATTGTTTTGTACATAACATAGTTGTGTTTACTATCATGAGATGTATATCGTTATTTAAGTATAAAACATTGAATTGTGTTTATATACACTATCCACCCAATTTCATAACAAATCACGTGACAGTTATTGTTCGTGTCGGCTGTTAAATTTGCCAATGTTTTTTGCTATTGTTATTTTAACAACTCATGCATATTTTAATTATTTATTTCTTACAAAGAAGAGGGATTTACTTCGTCATTGCTTTCTGCTATGTGTACCACGTGATACAAAATTTCCAGGAAGGTAGTACAAAGAAATGTAAAAAATGGCTTATTCTGATAAGGTTTTTACAGTAACATTCACCATGAATGATCTTCCTGGTGCAAAGTTCTCTCAGAATTTAATTGTTGAATTAAATAATGGACACAGTGCTGCTGAGGTTTAACTTCATCTGGGGAAAGACCAGAACCAATTAACAGGTAAGCAAATGCAATCCATGTATATACGTTTACATTTAAGAAAACGTATACTATTGTAATGATTTTTAGGTTTAACATAAAATATTTAGTCTAACAGCTGCATTAAAATTCTTAAATAAAATGTAATATTGTTTCTAGCCCAGAATTAAGGTAAACACACATATGAAATGGATATATATCAGTTGGTCAGAAATAGGTACACTATCTCTGTCTTATCATACAACGGATCTTGTCTGTGTGTCCTAATGTGTATTTGTGAATACTAAGTAGATGATATGTAACCAGGTACTTAATGTATAAAATAGGTTTCGATGTTTTATGATTAAGAAATTAATTGGATTTTTTTTTCAGATGCAGTGTCTGTATAACAGCTGGGGAAGGCAAGGTCATTATAGTGCCGGTTGATGACGGATTATGCCAGATGACCTTTAAATAAATAAATGAAAAACAGTAAGCAATGTCATGATTTATACAGAAAAGTCTGTAACATATATTGTACACACATAGTACAATTATATATATAAACATCGATGTGTTGTCAATACAAATATTAAAATATAGTTATATATACATTCTTGTGTTTCGTTACATAGTGTATTTATTTAATTTCAATCATTCACTGCATGCCGCTTTAAATGGTCAAATGTGCAATAACACTTTGTTTTAATGAAGGATGTCTAAAATACCCCATATGCAATTACTAATTCGCCTGGCTTTAAGAAGTGCACAAGCTGTGAGGCTATGACCATGTCACTGTCACTCTTGCTCCCTTTATCCACATCCGACAGAAATGTTAAATATCCAGAACTGGAATGTCCATAATACATTTCAAAGTTGCATTATTTGTGTACAAAGAATACAGATTCCTTTACCGAAAAATGTAAACTCTTTAAACAATTTAAAGGGATATGTATAAATGATTAATTGATGATTGGTGGTGCCAGTGTAAGATTTAAATAGATTAACATCATTCAGAAGCTGCTCAAACGACATATATTATCTTTGTTCTACAGTATTTTCCCCTATCTCTTTTTTTAACTCTCTCGAGTGGAATCAGGTTCACAGCTGGTCGCTGCATTTAAATTTTATTTTATTTGGATTAATGAAACACAAGAGTAAGAATGTTCACACGTAATTGTCTTCCTTAATTATATAAGTTATCATGTATATGCATACACACATATGGCATATTTCCTGCAAGACTGGATCAATAAGAATATTGTGTGTTTCTGCAGTAAGGTGAACGGCTGTTTGTCACACACTCATACTTCAAAAGGGCCTTGAAACTTCAATGTATTCTTTGATACAGATGAAGCTCTAAGTGTTTCTGGCCTATCTGTTTTGGGAATATTTATCAACCTGTCGTAATAATCACCTTCAATAGATCTAGTAAAATTGTTCCTTATCTAATACCACAATGTATGTTATATCAATACTTATTTAGATATAAGGTTTCTATAAATAGAAGCAAAAAAAACACGAAAATAGTTTTTAATCTATCTGGCATAATTACATTTAGTTTTCAAATTTCTGATGTATTTGTATAATTATGTTGCAAGCTTAGGGTCTGGATGATCCTCAGAAGGTCCTTTTCCTCTAAAAAAATGTTTACTGCATTTGTATGTCCACTTTTTAATTTAGCAACTGTGAAATCCTCTTGACCACGCGCACATATTAACCCTTTGTACATAAATTTCATTTGTTTTATTTAAGGGAAAGGTATGAAAAACATTTATTTTGTGTTATAAAAGAGTGTTGTTAGGCTGTAAGCCGCTAGGCCTGCAGACTTTTACAACCGTATCTCGGAAATCGCATCGGCAGATCGACATAACATTTTTAACTTTTGGCGAATTAATGCGCGCACGGGCGTATCAACCCCAACGCAGTTAGAACTGCGTTGGTCAACAACCTAATTAACTTTAAAAGTTACGTCGAAAATACTTAGTAAGCAATCTTCTTCAATTGCTACGGACTGCGTTCGGCATATTAATTAGCTAGCTAAAAAATGCGCTGTTCGGTGTTTTCAATCTTTGTTATGCGGTTAATATAGTTCGAATAAGCTGCGTTTTACGTAATATAACGCGATTAAAATTGTACGAAAAGCAATTATTTCAATATCGGCGAGTTATAGAACGCAATATAAAAAGCAGAATCTGCAAATAGTTTCTAAGTGAATGCGTACTGAATCAAATAAATGTAAGGCCGAGATCTGATAATATCTTCATGTACTTTGCAGTTAAGAATAGAATCTGGGTCATCGCATTCAGACAGGTTTATTTCCCGGAAATAAACTCTGAGAACTTGTTAAAACCCGGAAAAAATATGGATCGTATTATGATGCAATTAAATGCTATTTAGGCGTAAGATATCAAACCATAATGTTTTAAATGAAATTATAATACTTCATTTTATCCTACAATCAGTTTATATTTGGTTATTGAGGTTCATTCATAAGAATATTTTCTATGTTTTATATTGCTTCAATCGCTCTTACTTGATATTTTTATTGAGATTGATAGTTTGTCCTTGTGTTTGTTAAATGAGTGTCGCGTAAGACCATTCTCTTGTGTAAGTACATATTAACAACCTTTAACCAGTACTAAATGCATATTATACACCTTTACCATTCAAATCAAATCGCGTAAAGCATTGACAGGCTATCGACCTGCTACAGTTTGTGTCATAGTCATGTAATGCCGAATGAAACAGAAAGTGTGTGAATATTCCTCAGTTTTTCTTAGTAATTTCAGACCAAAGTCTTGAGCATGTAGTATAATGCATATGCATACTTAAAAACCACTGATATATATGAGTAATCTGTTCATTTTGTGACATAGGTTGAGGGCATTTTTTCGATACATATACATCAAACATACAGGGAATAAATATGATTTGGGTTGTTCGATCCAGAGGTATTTGTCGTTGTAGAAGGAAGCCTTAAACATAAACCTAATTAATATGTCCAATGCATTTTGTTGGGGTGCATTTGGTTAGGCTGGCATATCCTGGAAGTAAACTTAATACGCCTATGTCAAGTTCCAATTGTAGAGTAGATTTTACTAAAATTCCTAAATGCTTTATCCGTGGCAGTGCATTATTTTTGAAAACAAAGTTTTATATGATATTGAGAATTATTCCATACCGTATACGTATATATTTGACGTATTACACATTTCAAGTGACTTATACTACATGATCTAATTGAGAATCAACATAAAACTCTATAAGTTTTTCCAAAGGAAATTATGAGCGAGCATATACTATCTTTAGATTTTTATGTTAATAACTATGTTTTACAATTACATGACTATTCTCACAAAACGTTGCAGGCCGAAAGCCATTCAATGCTTTAAGCGCTTTGATTTTTAAGAGATAAAGGCTCCAAGTCCATACCCAATCCATTGCAAATCTATGTTAAACAGATGCCAGGTCGTACAAAGTTTGTACTACCTGTTACAGTTTCTATTGCCTGTGCTTATCAGTAAATTTATTTATAGCATATTGGCGGATAAGAAATCCCTCATATACATACGTTCACAGGGCATCTATACTTCATTCTTTATTTTTCATTTTAAAGAGTAATCTTGGTTACAACAACTAAATGTTTTGCACACAACTCCTGGCATTAGTAAATGTCATTGACACATGTGTTTAACTCTTTCATTGTTTAACTCTTCTATTAACCCAAACATGTAGTATAGAATAAACACAGGCTTTACATTAACTTAATGACAAGAATTTAACCATTTTGTGATTTAAAATCCATAAACACCACCGACCGAACTTGTGAAGCTAGGTCACCGGTGTCAACTTAGAAATGTTTTCTTCCGATTTCACCACTCACACTTTGTGCACTGTTATTTTATATTTAACCATAAAATGTTATAAAATGTTTTTCTCACACATAATTTACAGATATTTGTGTCTACTCATTCGATGGCAGCCGTTGACACTTATTTTTTTTATCTATTAACAACAATATTTTCTATGACCTAAATTGGCGCGGGAAAACATCAATCACGTGACAGTTATTGTTTGTGTCGGCTGTTAATTTTGCCAATGTTGATTGCTATTGTTATTTTAACAACTCCTGAATATTTTAAATAATTATTTCTTACAAAGAACGCCTGCTATCGCTATCGCCAATTCCGCCATTGCCAACAGAGGTGCCACGACAGTTGACTGGCTCACATGCTATCACTATAAATTGGCGAACAATAAACCAGTCGAGATATACTGCATTCGTACTCTTATCTATTCGTTTTTCTTTCGTTTCGCACCAAAATCAATACGTCCGGGAAAATAATATTGCAAAAAAGTGAGAAAAAAAAATCTGGTACTTTTCGGAAAATTAGACACGTGGGATTTGTAAACCAATTAATATAAAAGTAGTGGCCTAGTGGTAGAAAACCCGTGTTTTCTGCACATTTCATTCAAATTTAACTCGGTATCCTTCATACGAACCATTGTTGTCGACATTTATTCATCGTTTCTGGTATATTTAAACACGTATAACAAACATCAATTTTGTCTGATAAACCTTTAACTACTTACTAAATAACGCATTTATTGAAAAAATAAGTACTGATAATAAGATTGTAATCGTGTATATTTAATAGCAGAAAACACAAAAATATTAAATGATTGGTGAATGCTATAAGACTTAACGTGATATACTTTAGTCTCATAAGGTAGAAATAACGTAGTTTATGCTGATTTCTTTCGAATTAAACTCGGTATTCTTCATAAGAACCATTTTTTGACATTCATTCATCCTTTTTGGGATATTAAAACAATATTATTAATTGTGGTAAATCTAAATTTGGGAGTAAGAGTTCATCTGTAATTATATTCAGGTCAATGCATTAGTAGAAGCCATAAACTACGGATGGTGACTGTTAGGCCTAGTTTAAATCTTCTATAAGTGCCCCCCCCCCCCAAAAAAAAAAAAAAAAAAAATAAAGAGAAAAGAAAATATATATATGTATTACCTGCCGGGGATGTTGTAGTAGTTGTTGTTGTTGAAGTTGTTGTGGGCGGTACGACGTATTTTCTTGGGGCGTCTGCAAGTGTGAACCAGTTACATGTCAAATATGTAATGTATATACCAACCTTAATACTATTTAACAATGAACGTCCTTCGTATTGTTGTGGGAATATGTTAGTTCGTCAGTGTATTTCGACAACATATCGTAAAATAAATTATGAAAAGATGCGTTGATATTCGATATATTAAGACACTAAAGCTAAAAGTACTACATGTAAACTAATATAACAAATATGTTGAAAGAGTTCTGTTTTGTCTCTGACAACAAAATAGCCAAAATGGCAGAACTCTGCCCTCAAAATTTTCGCATTCACCATGGACAGTAACCTACCGAGGCAGATTTAAAGAGGAGCCCCTCGAAATAATTCATTCGACATCAGTGGCCATATTCAACTTAGATTGAACTTAAATTTAAGATTAGAAACTATTTTTTTGATTGGCCTTTATATTTAGCTTAAAAATTGGCTGAATGGAATCACTGAGGCACATCTAAGGATATGGATAAAATCAATATTGAATATTGATCCAGCTCTATAGCGGATCCGCGATCTAGTGGTAACCCACTTGACTCTCAATCCAGGGATCGCAGGTTCGATTCCCCGCCGCATCATTAAAAATACTAATCGTCTTCCGGGAAGGACGATGAATGGGGGTCCCGTGTGCAATGCTATGTACTTGTGCACGTTAAAGATCCAAGGTAGCTCTTACCAGGGTTTCAATTTGTCTGTGCAAAATGCTCTAAACCCCTAAAATAACTTACAATCGTATCGGAGCACTCCAGTCCCGAGTGCGAGTATATAAGCTTACACACACAAAATGTAGGCCCAGCTCTACATCAAAACGTACGTTTACATTTATATACTAAGGACGTACCGAAGCAGATGGAAGTATACAGAGAAGACTCTATGTCGCTAAGGTCTTGAAGCTTCCGACCTCAAATAGATTCGCCTTGGTCGGGGTGGAGGCGATCTGTACCAGCTCATCCCTATCCAGATCTTTCTTTTCGCCTATGGCAACTCCTATTACCCTGGAAACAAGGTATTTTACGCGCGTGCAGTCTAATGCACCATTCAATTGTAACCACGCCCTCCCCCAGGTCCGGGGAATAGCGGAGACTTTGACTTTAAGTCCAGCCAACCCCGGGTAAAATCCCCGCCTTGCGGGTACGAACTGCTGGTAAAATCCCCGCCAAATGCCCCCGCACCCCAGGGACCCTAGGTAAGGCCCATTCCCCGATATTTTTGGCGCGAAAGACAAAGCCACCGCATTTTCCGGCACTGCGGCGCCACATGGAAGGTAAAAACACGGCCCATTTCCTCGACTATACCCGGTATACCACCAGACTTGGGGGTCGTGGTTACAACTGACAGGTGCATAATGGTTTCTGTATCTTAAATCATTACATAAAAATTGAGTAATTAACATTTTACTGCTCACTTAATATTGCATTTATGGTTAAGATCAATCACTGATAGTTACTGAGTTAGAAACATCGATTTAATAGCACAAATATATGATGACTGGTGAAACCTAAAGATTTACAGTGACCCACGATCACCTCATAAGGTAGAAATACCGTGTTTTCTGCACCTTTCTTTCAAATTAAACTCCGTATCCTTCATAAGAGTCATTGCTTATGATTTTTATTCATCCTTACCTTTTTGGTAAATTAAACCAATTGTATTAATTGTGCAACTGCTTATTTGGAAGTAAGAGGGCACCTGTAAAAGTTTGTAAACTTAAATGGTCCTTGTATTATAATTGACCGCATTTTATGTCCGTGTATTTTAATGCGTAAATTCTTTATGTCCGTGTTTTCTATTGCGTAAATTCTTTATGTCCGTGTTTTCTAATGCGTTAATTCTTTATGTCCGTGTATTCTAATGCGTAAATTCTTTATGTCCGTGTTTTTTATGCGTAAATTCTTATATTTGTGTATTATAATGCTAAAATTCTTTCTGTCCGTGTATTCTAATGCGTAATTTTTTTATGTCCGTGTATTCTAATACGTAAATTCTTTATGTCCGTGTATTCTAATGCGTGAAATTTAATGGTTGGTTTGTAGCAATGGTCCATGTTTTCTAATGGTAAAATGAATGAATGAATGAATGAATGAATGAATGAATGAATGAATGAATGAATGAATGAATGAATGAATGAATGAATGAATGAATGAATGAATGAATGAATGAATGAATGAATGAATGAATGAATGAATGAATGAATGAATGAATGAATGAATGAATGAAAGAATGAATGAATGAATGAATGAATGAATGAATGAATGAATGAATGAATGGCTGCCTGCCTGCCTGCCTGCCTGCCTGACTGACTGACTGACTGACTGACTGACTGCCTGACTGACTGACTGACTGACTGACTGACTGACTGACTGACTGACTGACTGACTGACTGACTGACTGACTGACTGACTGAAAATGAATGAATAAATGAATGAATGAATGAATGAATGAATGAATGAATGAATGAATGAATGAATGAATGAATGAATGAATGAAACAACGAACGAACCAACGAATGAATGAATGAGATTAATTTGACCACTTTTTTTAGGGGTTTTTTTTGGTCTTTGAATGGGCAAATTTTTGCGTAATTGTCGGGTGTTAATTCAATCTCTGCTTGAATGATCAGTTTTGGTCACCACTAAACACCTAAGTGAGTTTTGGATGCCTTGGTTGATAGTCAATATTCAACTTAACAAAATTTAATAGTCATACATCATTGACTTAATTCATTCTATTGGTCAGTTATTGATAACAAGTACTCCGATTAGCTACATCGTTCCTAGTCTTATATCGAACACCAGTCCTGGTGATCCCATTCTATTTTGGTATTATTTGAAAGGGAATTATGGGTAAATAAGTAACATATAAAAACTACCCTAAAATAGATGATGGAAACCTTTTTTTTACATTGAAAAATGGAAAAATATGTCATTTCACGTCAGGTTTCCTGTTAGAATAAAGAACAAAAAATTCAAACTGCAATAACCTTATAAATAAAGGAATCGGACTTTTATTTAAAGCTGCATTCTCACAGATTGACTGTTTTGATCCTCTGTTTATTTTTTTACTAAAGCTTTATTAAAAATGAAATTTAAGGCATTTTCTTTTTCAAATCTTTAGATGTTTTGTTGTGAGTTATCTAACATGTCTGAATTTAAGGCGCTGATACCAAAATAAGCTGATTCCGAGACAAAAATAATTAAAACAAATGTCAATACTGTCAATCTGCGAGAGTGCAGCTTTAATAGATACGTAATAAATAAGCAATGCCCCTTCGAATGATTCCAAAACATCAGGCATCAGCATTTGATATTTTAACAAATGGCTCATTGAGATGGCTAGTTCATTTGTATTAACATATACCATATTGGTACAATAAGCGTTAACTAGCGTCAACGTTTTTGTTCTGTTGTGTATTTTACTGACCCGTAAGCCAGGGGCTGATCCAGTATACGACGTTAGAGGGGGCGCAACTTTGGGGCGTCCCTTTTTATTTCCGCCCCTCCCTCAGAAACGAAATTTATTTGGTTTAAAGTGTTGGAAGTAGGGGTCGTGGTCCTTCCCCCCCCCCTCCCCCACGAAAATTTTAACAATTTCTAGTCCGAGTGGCATTTTGGGCGTATTTTAGTTTTTATTTAATACCTTTCTTCTCCTATATTGAAATAGAAAGTAAACTTGAACGATTTTTTTTGGGGGGAAGGGGGTCCGCTAGTGTAAGTTATAAAATAGTTTTACTTTCGACGCGTATTAAAAGAATCGGATGCCGCTATTTGCTATTATCTGTTGTTATAAAACACCGACCATATCCCCGCTGCCTTCGCTTTTGCCGCTTCCTCAATGGTCTCCTGTTTTACGTCAGACCTGCCGTCGGTAATGACGAACATCACGTTGGGCACATCCGATCTGTCGCCAGCCTCCTTCGTAAAGTATTCTTCACGGGCGTGCCTAGAATATAGTTAAAATAGAGTATAAATAAGTTAAGTGTATACACCCCCGAAATCGAGAAAACACTAAACAAGGCATCCATTTAGCCTCTGAGACACAGACACAAAACCCCCTCCCCCTCCCCCCGAATCAAGAAAGCACTAAACAAGGCATCCATTTAGTCCCTGAGACACAGACACAATAATCCCCCCCCCCAAATCAAGCACTAAACATGGCATGTATCAGTCCAGCCCCTGAGACACAGACCAAGCCACCTCCACCCACCCCGCGAATCAAGGAAGCACTGAAACAATGCATTTAGCCCTGAGACACAGACAAAGTTTACCCCCCCCCCCCCGAATTGAGAAAGCACTAAACAAGGCATCCATGCGTCTAGCCCCTGAGATACAGGTAAATAATATGTTTATGAAATACAAATAAAGGTATATGTTTACTAAGGCCTTTTTTAATAAATTGGTTAACGGATCCGCCGCCAAATTATTTCGAAAAGTCCCCCCCAAAAAATAATTAAATATTGGAAAAAATAAATCGGATTTTTTTCTGCGCACATGAAGTGATGTAAAACCTGTCGCCTATTCATTTGCAACATAGGGATGCAGTTTTAAAAATTGTTTTAAAAATGTCGGCCTCAACTGAGCTGAGATCATACAAAAAAATAAATTCTCATTTTCAACATACCATCTGCATTTAATCAATTTTTTGGGTAATAACTGACATCAATGCTGATGTCTGTATCAATGGTTACAAAGAGAGTTATGGATAAAATATATTGTCCTGTGTTTGTCCCAGGGGTCATTAATTGTTGAACAAACTATATGGAGACTACTTTTCAATTAATCAAAATCTTGGGTAACTTAAATTTTGTTTAAGCTGCAGAGAAATATCTTTACTTCAAAGAATGCATTACTGAATATAAAATCATTTTTATTATTTACATTTCCATTCTCCATCTAAAAAATAATTGAGTCAGTGAAATTTGCTACAGTGTGCTTTTCCTGTTGAGAAGAAGTAGTGCCCAGGCATATTCATTGTATGGCCGACATGTTGAAATAATGTTGCAAATAGGAACACTTTTATAGTCAGGATGTGCTTCAAAAACCATCAACAAAAAGTGACACAAAAAAGTTTGTAATAATATTTACTTTTAATGTGACATTATTTTAAGTGGAAGTGTATAAAATGCTTATATAATGATTACAATAATTTAAATTTGAAATTGGTAGGAGAGAACATTAGACTGTAAAGCCAAACATATGTGTATGACAAAGTGAGCATTTGAACATATCAATATTCATTATAATATTGAGGCATTGCAGACATTGTGTTGCATAGAAATCAAAGCATTTCAAATGTCATTCATATGTATCTATGAACATGTCTTTCCTGTTTGTTGCTATTTTGATCTTTTGGTTTTGGGTTTCGCCACAAGTATGAAATCCTTTTCTTTTCACACCACCCGTCCAACATTTTTTTCAAAAAAATCCGCTAACCAATTAATAAAAAAATACCGGCCTAATGTAATAACAAATCAAAATCATTGGACATTTAAAAAATGTTATTATCACGTGACACCTGTATAATAATTGCAAAGAACATCGATTCAGTATTAATAAAGTCACTACACTAATTAAGCACTTCAAATGAACTATAGATTTCTAGGAAACCTTGAAAATCACTCCGTATACGTTATTGCTTAACAAATCAAAGCGCCGAGAATGCTGGTGGACGCTTTCGATTTGGTGTTTTCGACGGAAGACACCGATATACCGATCAGGATTTCCCGATAAGAATGTTGGGTTATATATGTATATGTTAAGTTGTTCTTGTGAAGTCAATATGCTATAATAATGAATTAATCATCAATATTATCAACATTAAAGTGACAACACAAAATGTACGGTTAACAAGAGTCTCTGTCGTCTTTAGGTTTGGACAGTATGTGTGTGTTGACAATTCTTTCATTAAATGTCCTCTTCAGTATACTCGAGTTAGCTGCCCCATAAAACAGAAATCGGAATAATTGCGCCGCTACCCCAAATTTCTCATGAGTTATAAATATTGAGTCTGTTTATAGCATGAGCAAACAAAAGGCGAATAAACTAGACATTCTTCTGTTTTATTATTATTTGAAAAGTTTTATTTTTATTTTAATTATTCAACAAAAACATATATTTTGGAATACCGATTTTGACATTCGAATACCAAACGTTCGATCGAATATTCGTTTGCATACCTACTGAGTTAGTAATTATGACGTAGAAATTTTCGATGAGCACATGCTTTTCATATCAATAGTGTGCCATATTGGTAAGCTCTGGTCCAAACGAGCATATGTCCATAACCTGAGACAATTCTTATATTTCAATCGTTTATAAAAGTGGCATTTTAAAGGGTACTTAAGGATTACGTATATTTGGTCCTCTGCAGCAGCTTTATTCCGCATTTACATATAGAATGCTGGTGCCCGTTTGAATATACGCCACGATTGGTATATCTTAAAACAGATTTAGGTGCCATATTTCAATAAGACTAACTACATGCTTAAAGGCATAGTTTAAGCCTTCTATAAGTGCCCTTTCCACCCCCCACCCCCCAAAAAAAAATATCGGTGTATAGTACACAACCTCTGTGTATTAATCTAAATGCCTGGTGCCTTCTTATCAGATCTCCAATCTGAGTATCCTGCTGTGCAGTTTTGGAGGTTTCATTATAATATTGGTCCCTAAATGGCCTTAAGCCAATAAACCAATATACAGGAAATTGGCCCCTACTCTGACACCAATGCAATGAGCATAAGATGCACAGCACGGTGTTATCATGCCAAACATTCCTTAAACTGGGCCTTTAATCATAAACATAATTTATCAAGACTACGTAAAAAATCCGTAAAGTCTCAAAACGCTTTAAAAGGAGAAATAAATACGATTTTCACTAAAACAAAAATAGCGAGCTTAGTGTGATCCTGTTATAAGGGACTTAAGATTGTTCGAACAAAAAATCGGGTCATAAAATCTACTTACAGCAGCATTCGATCCTCTTGTTAATACCCTTCCTCTCGCCAATCTGGCCATTACAGCATATTTTATCTGTGGGATCAAAGCTTTCATTCCCGCAACAGCACGTGCCCGCGTCTCCTTCGCGTCTGGGCTGCAGTTTCCCGTCGCAGCAGACGTTGTCCTTCATGTGGATGTCTGGCATCGTGCAGGAGGGAACACCGGCGATCACATCGCCAACTGGAAGTGCAAGGAAGTGCCAGTTAAATAAAAAGCTGGAAATATGTTAAGATATTAACCGTTGTGACAACTTCTTTTATTTTTGGCTTGGAAAGAGCCCTTTTATGCGTTAAGCTCTGACCACCATTAATATTAGACTGCTGACAAAACTCGTTTCCTTACAAAAACGCAAAAATGAATGATTCTAAAAACAAGAACAGTTGTCTGAGCAGTCAATCTATGAGAGTGCAGCTTTAAAGGTGAGATATCGTCATTGTCTTGATGTTGTAGGCTACGGAACAAAAATGTTCAAGATATTCCCATGGAACTTGGAACAAAACTGTACAAGATATTCCTATGAAACTTGGAACAAAACTGTTCAAGATATTCTCATGAAACTTGGAACAAAAATGCCCAAGATATTCCCATAAAACTTGGAGCTCAGCATTCCCAAGATGTCAACTCCTAAGTGTAGTAACTTAAGGCATAGCTGTTCGGCTAAAACAATAATTGAGTAATGCCTCTTTGCCTTTTTCTCTGTGATAATTCAAAATGCATGACCTACACAGTGTGTTAAAATATTTCAGAGGCTGATGTGAATGCCCAAGGCAAGGATGGTAACACCCCACTCACCCAGATATTGAAAATCCTACAGTCATTTAGGGTATGAGCTATTCCAGTAAAACATATCACACACACTGTTGGTCAACATTTTGGAAAGTGTAGCTTATTAAGGATTTATGTTTATTTCATTTTCTCTGAAATGTGAAACACTATGGGATTAGTGCACAGGAGTTGATATATAAAGTTTACATTTAGATTAAAATAATCATTCAACCTTTATAATAACCTACAAAATTTTGTCTTAAACTTTTACGTCTAGTGTTATTTAATATCCTCAAAAGGTCTTATATTTTGAATAGAAAATGCATGTATACTGAAAACCTTCACATTCTTCAAAGTACTATCATATTATACTGTGTATAGGATGCTAGCATAGATTGGTGAAAAAACACTCGGGTAAAAATCCTTATTACAGTAGATAAGACACAGTGGAAAATGTCAAAATCTGAGCTGAAAAATCGACAGCCAAAAAATTAGTTTTGATGATTTATTTTTGGATCATGAAAATGGCAAAGGTTAATTTAAACCTTGCGATATTCAACGGTAAAATAGTTTGTGTTTCTTTGTTTATTTCAAGTATTTTCACCATTTGTGGACCTCATGTATTGTGTACTGCAAACCAGCTGCATGTTTGCCTAGCTGTCCTCAGCGTAGCTTTATTAGATGACAGCTACATGTAGCTTTTCGCGTACTGTGATAAAAATGAAATAAGGAAATGAGACTATAACTGCCTCATATGAAATGAAAAAAAAATCTAAAACATTGCTCTCTAATCAAACTTAACCTTGTGTTTTACAGAAGACAGTGAGTATCGCGAAGAATGACATAAACATCCAGATTGTATACACCCGTCTGGAGAAGGGGGCTGACCTGTACATCAAGAACAACGACAATTTAACTCCTGTTGACCTTATTATTGACCCGACTATGAAGAGATGATAGAAAAGTGAGTGCTCTTGTACATGAAGATGTATGTTTTCTCCATTTTAGGGATACATGTTAAAATTGTAACGTTACGCTGTAGGCGGAAGTGCGTTTGTAGTACGTTGTACATGATAATATGCAAATTGGCTTATCCAGGTCTCCGTGTGGACGGAGAACATATGTATATAAAGACCAGTTGACAATCTAACAATTGAGAATGGTCCAGAATGGATTAAGGGGGATCTGGGGTCTATATTCTACATAAGATGTCAGTCATCCATTCCAAGACTTGATGTTACATAAGAAAGCAATTTGGTATAGTCCTATATTGACTCATCTATCTAACAATTGAGAAGTGTCCAGAATAGACTAAGGTGGCTCTGGTGTCTATACTCTATATAAGATGTCAGTAATTCGATCTAAGAGTTGACTACAAACATAAAAAGCAATTTGGTAAAGTCCTATCCTGACTCATTTGATTTTGTTTATGATTAAAATATTTATCCAACTTCATCTAAAAACATTTCCAGAATACAAGAAACCTACAGGAAGGATCCAGCGATGTCCCAAGCATGGGTCAAACTGCCGATCCACTTGAGATCTATGAAGGTCACGGAGATCGTGTGTATCAAATTGGACCTGAACGACACCATGCAGCGGCAGGAGTACCAGGAAGTGGATAAACAATTCCACAAGTCGATGCCCAATGCAACCATCGCCAGCGTACATAGAGTCCAGAATGCACAGCTGTGGGAGCTCTTTAACCTGTATTTACTTAATAATGAGGGTGTTTCCCCCAAACTGCTTGCATACAGAATACAGTTTAAATTTATTTATTTTACAATGATTGTGAAACAAGTTATTAAAACATTGTATTAATTACTTTCGTTGGCACGATGTTATGGTGTGAGTGTGGTTTTGTGTTTTGGGGGTTACCAGAGAAGCTAGTGCTAACCACTTTGCAGACCGCACAACCTAATACAGAACACTTTTACTCTTATTATAAGTTGAAGTCTGTGTAACAGTGGGTTTTTTTTTTCAGAATACTTGAGAGCCATACAATGGTGTATCCCCTTACAGCTTGCATACAGAGCACTTGTACTCACTTGATTAAGTCAAGACCATGTTACAGAATGAGTTAATAATAACGCCAAGGTCTCCTATGATTTCAGTAAAAAGCGTGAAATGGAGAGAAAGTATGGCCGGGGTGGCGCCAACGAGCTTCATCTTTACCACGGCACAAGACCTGACATCGTCGAGAACATTGTACACGACAACTTCGACTTTCACATTGCAGGGAGCAGGGTAGGCGCCCTGTACGGAGACGGGTCATATTTCGCTACAACGGCCAAATACTCTGACCTATATATCTCAAAACTCGGACAATCCTAAGGACTTTAAGAAAGGCTACTATGATTCAGTAGTGAATAATATACTATCACCTACGATTTACTGCGTTTTTCATATGAACCAATACTATCCAGAATACTACATAGAGTACCATTAATGCTAAGGAACATTTTGAAAGAAAATATTGGTTTTTCATTAATTGATATGACAATGTTAGTATTTGATATATTTTGCAAACGCATTTATGAATTCTATTGTTTAAGTTGAATAAATATTCTTTATTAATTTAAAATCGTTTTTTTTTGTCATTTATATTTGAAACATGTTGTTATTCAATGGTGTTGAATCATTAGTCTGCCCTCATCAAATGAGGAAAAAATGTCCAACATAATATTGTTGTTGGTTGTTTGAATTTCAT
This sequence comes from Mya arenaria, assembly GCF_026914265.1. Taxonomy (NCBI): domain Eukaryota; kingdom Metazoa; phylum Mollusca; class Bivalvia; order Myida; family Myidae; genus Mya; species Mya arenaria. The sequence continues at coordinate 36,277,936 of NC_069135.1, read as the reverse complement.
CATTTTCTTTCCTCACTCACAGCTGTTTAGTTTTGGCCGATCTTGCATGCATTGGTTTAAAAATTGTGATGATGTAACTTTGTTTTGGAGATGCATAGGTAATGATTATAATATTATCCTGATCAATTTATTGTGAAATGATAAATGCTCATTAATTGTAAAATAAGATCATCTTGCAAAATGTGAAAAAAACTACTGCTCACAAAATGTGAAATATTAAATCCTCACAAAATATGAACTGTTCACGAAATGTAAAATAAGACACCAAAACTGTGAAATAGCAAATGCTAGCAAAATGTTAAAATACTCACTCTCAAAATGGGAAATAATAAACACTTATAAAATGTGAAATGATAAATGCTTATGAAATGTGAATAGTAAAAGCTCAAAAGTATCCAATCTACAGTATTAAGTGTCCAATAGCAAATTTATAAGATTAAAAGGTTTGAAAATTACCTTGGTTTATTTATTTGTTTCATTCAACTATTAAAAGTGATTTTTAAATTTTAACCATTCATACATGTACATATACAGTTGTATACATATATATCTTGTCTTTTGTTTTTGATTTTTTTAATGAAGTTAAGTATATATATCTAGTTTCTTCAATGCTCTAAGAATGGAAGGTTCTTGGTGATTTACATGTATAGCAATCAATTTCTGTCATGACTATCTCGGTATCGAAATGAATTTGTAGTACCTGAAACGTTCCTATCAATACATTTCAGCAATCAATAGCTGAGGTGATAGAAATGTGCTAGTTAAAGTGTGTGTTCGCGTGCATGTGTGTGTGTTCTTTAAGATATTGCTTTATTTCTTCTGGAACGTGATATGTTTCCGCAATTTAATCTTAAAGAATTCCATAACAATTTGAGTACATGTACGGTGTTATTTCTTACATAAAAAATTATTCTCGATTGTTTTATTATTTGGTCTTGATTCTTGATGTCATTCGAAATTCCTCGGCCAGTGTTATCGAAAACACCCTCGGATGTATATGGATGTATATGAACGGTTTACAATGTCAGAAATATTTTCACTTTTAATCGCGTAGTTATTTCAATTAAGCATTTACACTTAATAACTTAACTCTTGGGAGTCTTACTTATGCTTACAATAATGACCTGTACTGGCAATCAATTTAAACTTAGATCTACAAATACAAGCTAAACACTTCATTTAATTAATGATTTTTTTTACCTACATGTACTTCTACTGTACTTCTACTGATGTACCGGCATAATTCCGAGGTTGTTTTCAATAAAAATGGCCGAGGAGTTCCGAATGTCGTGAAACTTGTCCCTGTAGTTTCTGCTGTTCCATTCTTTGACATGAGCAATTTTGTGCGTCCAACCAACATGTAATGATCACACGAATTCACAGGACGCTGGTTGTCATTCGAACACTATTCAATCAGAAAGGGGTGATATATACATATTAGCATATGGCTGTTACATTGTAAACTCTTGGGAACGTATTCGTAAAACATCTTAAGTCATGTCCTAACTTAAATCGATTTCTGACAAATTTCATTGTCAACTTAAACAGTATATGTCCTTTTAACAAGAAAGTGTGTTTTTCAATCACTTAAATGAAAATAATATATTTTGGAAATTCTTTCTTTTTATATTTCATATGACTTAAGCGATACTAAAATTAAGAGACTTGAGTTAGAAAATGACTACTGACAACAACACTGCACACATTATTCCATCAATTTATATATATATATTATATATAGCTATGCATTTCAAACTTAAAACCCTTTGCTCCCCAGGCTAAATAAAGTTGACTACTGGCCCAATAGTGCAAAACTACTGCTGTAGGACTAGACCATGTGATATTTGACAATGAAATCATAAAGAGAACATGCTAAGCAAAGTCCATTTTAAATACAATATTTATGCAAAGAGCTACAGAAGCAAGCTCAGTAGCAAACAGTTTAAACATAAACCCGGTTTAGTGGCACTGGGCAAACGCCAAAGACATAGAACACAAAATCAAAGAACTATAGAAGAAACGGCGCTAGTCGTTTTCGTCAGCGTTTCACAATAAATAAGGATTGTTGATAGAATAGCGCACTACATTCAAAATACGCTTAAACTACTACTTCCAAATTCACATTTCAGCGCATCAGGAAACGACCAGGTTCGTTGGTGAAGCAACATGGAGTCGAATGATAAGATATATTGTATGCAGCATCTCCTTTTCCTGCATCACCTGAAAATATATGAAGTATATTACAAATTATGTAAACATCTTCTGTAAATTCAAAACTTTCATCTCGTCATTTACGCACATTTCGAGGGGTGAAAGCGAAATGGTTCTTTATCTTCTTTATTTAATGTCACTAAGAACCTTTTCGCATTCATTCCTCGTTATGCAGTATTAATATCTTAGCCAATACATATATGCAATATTTTTATAACAAGCGAGAGTTAACCGCTACAGCTAAAACAAACGAGAAAATTACCAATAAATAGTAGTTATTTTATTAAGGCGAGGACAATTAAAGGGACTGTGTCACAGATTGGCACCAAAAAAAGTTTTTTTCTGTAACGAATCTCATGACAATTATCTAATAGAATGTGTTACGCTTTGATATCATAATTGTAAAAAAAGGTACCAAAATGTAAAAAAAAAATTGTGTCTGACACCGGGATCGAACCCGCGTCGTCAAAATTGAAGTCCAGCATTATCCTGACTGAGCTATTAAGGCTTACTGTCGTCGTGTGACATAATTAAGCTATATACCTACCTCAGTAATATCACGTGATAACACCGACTAGCCAATCACACATAAGAAATGAATTCTACCTGGTAGACATACCCAGTAATCTTTATAATGGAAAAATACGAAATAACTGCTAAACTTAAATAAATTGTTACCTATGTGGTACTTCAGTTAGTAAGTTTCAATGCATTGTACACATCGATGCAAAGTTTATGTCATTTTTCGACAATTTATTTTTTCGCTATTTTATCATCTGTGAGACAGTCCCTTTAAGATATCTCATAACCTACTATTTATTTCTTCCATGGCATATCCACAGGAACTTTCCACATTACGTAGTTTCCGCAACACACTCCGAGTTTCGGTGTATAAACCTGTGGGCCACAACAATACGACTCAACCCCATACTTCTTTGGCCGTACGACACCGCCGCAGCACAGATGTAGCAATGAATCAAAGCAGTCTCCACCACAACACTCTGAGTGAAAACTGCCAATATTTTTAACAATGTTGCAGTTACAACAGATCTGCCTGGAACTGTCATATGTACGGTTACAGCAACAGCAATCGTCAAAATGGGTTGTTTTCTCGATCACTTGTCCATCGCAGCACAACCCTTTCTCTGGATTGTAGCTACGAATGCCACAGCATCTGGTTAACCGACCAACCCATGCGTGCTGAATCACTCCGTCACAACACATATCAATAGCTGCATCGTAACTCTTGCCTTCACAACACCGTGTGTTACCCTTGGGGTTCTTGACTGGTTGTGGTGTTTCCTCTCCTTCGTATGTGCAACAAACCTCAGTAACTGGATTGTACGTTGTTTTTCCACAGCAAAGCATATCGGCGGCATTTTTCTTCCCCCGAATCTCACCAGCACAGCAGATATGTGTTTTGCGGTTATATGGTTTTCCATTGCAACAATCAGACATACCGTATACACCCGGTAGATCAAATAGCATTCCATCACAACAGATGTTTTCATAGATACTGTAACTCTTTTTCGAACAGCAACGCGTGTCCATTTTGTCGTCTGTTAATATTTTGTTGGAACTCCCGTAGCAGCAGAGTTCTTTGTCTGCCTGGTAAGTTTCGTTGCCACAGCAGACGTCATCGTTTGCATGGTTCTTCACTATCATTCGATCAACATCACAACATATCATTTCATCGGTGTCGTAAGCAACATCACCACAGCATTCAGTCTTACTCCCAGTCTTTTCTTGTACTTTGCCCATGCAACAAATGTGTGTATCGGGATTGAGTGACTGCTTCTCGCAGCATACATAATCACCTCTCAAAGTCTTGTTGACAACGCTACTGTCGCAACAAAGTTGTGTATTTTGATCATAGCTAACCTTTTTGCAACATCCAGTATCTTGACCAGAGTTTGGTTGCGGCACACCCTCGCAACAAATGTCTTTTCTCGTATTGTATGAACTATCGCCACAACATGCATTGTCATCCTGGTGGGGTTTATCGTTAACTTCGTTAGAATCACAACATATTTGTTCTTTTGGGTTATAACTTATACCGCCACAACACCTAGTCCTACCGTTGTCTGCAGGTTGAGAGTGACCATTACAACATAGGTCATTCTGCGTGTTAAAACTGCCTTCCCCGCAGCACCAGGTATCATCCGGTTTATCTTTCTTTCTGATTTGATCGTCACAACATAGATGTGAATCTGGATCATAACTCTTCTTTACACAACACCGTGTCTTCGAACCTCCAACTTTTTCTTGTACTACACCTTCACAACATACTTCAGTTCTTTCATCGAAGGTTGAATTACCGCAGCAATAGTCGTCATTTTGATGTTCTTTATCTATTACTTTCATATCACAGCATAGTTGTCTCTTCGTGTTCATGCCATATGGGCCACAACATGACCCGTCGTTCACATTACCATCGACGTCTTGAGGCATTCCATCGCAGCATATTTGAGTGCTTGTGTTGTACGTACCTTTTTCTCCACAACAACAATCATCTTTATTGTCCATCTTGTTGCGCACGTCCTCTTTGCAACATATTTCGGATCTTGTATCAAATGATTTCTTAAGACAGCATGCAGAGTACTTGCCACCCTTCTTTTCGACAACCTCCATGTCGCAACACATCTGCCTTTCTGTGTTGTATGTTTTCTTACCACAACAACAATCATCATCTTCGCTGGAAGAGTCTATCAGATCAAAACCATCACAGCATACTTTATTTTTTGGATTATAGCTGCGCATATCACAGCAGAGTGTAATATTGCCCGTAAGTGGCTGAGGAACAGCATTACAACATATTTCCTTCCGTGTATCCATCGTGGTATTGCCGCAACAACAATTATCTGAAGCGTCGTTCTTCGGTACCAGTCCCTTATCACAGCACATAAACGTTGCTGTGTTGTAACCAACATCGCCACAGCAATTTGCGTCGTCATCTACTGAGGACTTTGTAGAAGGATTTCCATTGCAGCAAACTCCCCGCCGTGTTTCAAACGTTGAATTACCACAGCAGCAGTCGTCATGTTTGTTGCGTTTCTCTCTTACGCCTTCCTCGCAACAAAGATGAGAGCGGGTATCAAAGCTTTCACCGAAGCAGCAAGAAGTGTACTCGACACCAGCAACGAGTGGCTGCGCTTTTGTATCGCAACAAATCTCCGTTTCAACATCGATCGTTCCTTTTCCACAACAACCATCGTCTTTCTTTCCTCTCTTCTGTACCAATTTCCTATTACAGCAAACATGCATGTTTGGATCAAAACTGATTTCGTCACAACACTGTGTCCTGTTTCCTCCGGGCTGCACATATAGACCATCACAGCAGAGCTGTTCATCTGAATTAAATGGCTCATCGCCACAGCAACAGTTAGCATCCTTATTTTCCTTCTTCACAAGCTTCATGTTGCAACACAAGTATCCTTTAGGATCAAAGCTCTTATTTACACAGCACATTGTTTTATTTCCTGCAACCCTGCCCTGAACGTCCTTGCCCTGGCAACAAATGTGCCGTGCCGTATTCATTGCCCATCTGCCACAACAACAGTTATCGTCTTCGTCGTTCTTCTCAACAATTTTCATTTCTCCATCACAACATAAATGTGAGACTGGATTATAATTCTCATCCTTACAGCATTTATCTTTAGCAGAATACCGATATCTTACAGATTTCTCACAGCAGATTTGTGATTGGGTATTAAATGTATTGTTTCCACAGCAAAAATCATCTTTCTGATCGGTTTTAAGAAACACCATACCATCACAACAAAGCTCGTTTTTTGTGTCAAGACTCATATCTCCGCAACAGGTATGGTATTTTCCTCCAGGATAAACTTGTTTGTTGCAACATATTTCGGTTCGTTCTGTCATGGGTGTACTTCCACAGCATGTGTCATCGCTATTCTTGAACTTTTTAATCAGAGTACCCTGGCAGCAAATATGGGTCGAAGCATCATAACCAACATCGCCACAGCACATCCTTTCGTCACTTTTATTTGAAAATACCTTTCCAAGACAACATATATGTGTTTTCGTGTTGTATGTTTCTTCCTTTCCACAACAGTAGTTGTCTTTTGGATTTTCTTTTTTTCGAAGTTTGCCCGTATCACAACACACGTAGTCTTTAGCAATAAATGCAATCTCGCCACAACAGTGTGTTCCTATACCTGGCACACCCTCGCAACATATGTGTAGACCGGACGTCATAGTGGTGTTTCCGCAACAACAATTATCTGACGATAATCTCTTATTTCGTAAATCATCTTCACAGCAGATTTGTATTGAATAATCATAACTGTTCTTGTGACAGCAATTCGTTGTCTTTCCAAATGATGGCTGAGGATTTTCGTCACAGCAAACTTCCCGCTTTGTATTAAATGTTGTTTCACCACAGCAAGAGTTGTCTTCCTCGTGGCTTTTATTTTGTACGTGATTTGGTGCACAACATATTTGTGTATTTGTGTCGTACGCAATTTCATCACAACACTCCATACTTTTACTTCTTCGATCAAATCTCTTTTTATGACAGCAAATGTGATCTTCTAAATTCATCGTACCCTTGCCGCAACAACTATCATCATCATCCGTTTTATCCACAACATCGACATCACAACATATCTGTTTTCTTGGATTGAAGCTCATGCGTCCACAACAGCGGGTTGAAGAACCAGCCACCTTGTCTGCCACAAACTTTCTCTGGCAGCATACTTGTTTTTCCGTGTTATATGACGTATTTCCACAACACCAGTTATCCTCATCATCCGTTTTGTTAAATAAGCCTGAATCGCAGCAAATCTGTGTATTTGCGTCGTAAGAAATGTCACCACAGCAGTGTGTTCTATCGCCATAAAACGGTTGCACGACGGACCCATGGCAGCATATTTGCTTTCTAGTATTATATGGCTGATCTCCGCAGCACCAATCATCGGCTTGGCTATTCTTTTGCACTACTTTGTCTTCACAACACATTTCCTCACGATTATCGTAACTTTCTCTCTTACAGCATCTCGTTGTATCTTTATTACGCATTGGTTGAGGCACCCCCATGCAGCAGGTCTCTGTTTTAGCATCGAAGGTGGAATCGCCGCAGCACCCGTCGTCTGCGGGTTTGTTTTGGTCAACGACTTTACCAAAACAACAAAGTTGGTCTTTTGTGTTGTAACTTTGCTTTCCACAGCATGATGTTGGACCTCTGTACCTTGGTTGAGGTTCACACTCACAGCACACTTCCTTAGATGATTCGATAGTCATATTGCAGCAACAGCAATCATCGTTTGTGCCCCTCTTTTTAACAATTTTCATATCACAACAGAAAGTTGTGTCAGAGTTATAGCTTTCTGTTCCACAACATTTTGTGTTTTTACCCCCTTTTCCATTTTGTGGGACATCATTGCAGCATATACCGGACTTGGTATTGAAGGTTGATGAACCACAACACCAATCGTGATCTGGCTCTTCTTTATCTCTTATGTCTCCTGCATCACAGCATATCTCTTCATCTGAATTGTAACTCTTGTCATAACAACATCTTGCTGCATCACCCCCAACCGCAGGTTGTGGTACTCCCATGCAGCAAATCTGGGTTTCTGTGTTCATCGTTGTTGGTCCGCAGCAACAGTTATCATCATTGTCCACTTTCTCTACAATTTTACCATAACAGCACATTTCGGTTTGACTGCCAAATGTCTTGTTACCGCAGCAGTCCGTGTATTTACCACCAACAAGTCTGTTAGACACACCATCACAGCACATTTCACTCTTAGAGTCCACTGTGGATTCGTCCCCGCAACAAGCATCATCTTCTGAGCCATATTTTGTTCGTACCATTCCATCGCAGCATATAGTCTCTCTAGAGTCGTAACTCGTTTCTTTACAACATGAGGTAAATTCCCCAGCAACACGTGCTTGTTTTTCACCAAGGCAGCAAATGTCATCCTCAGAGTTCATTGATTTATGGCCACAACAACAATCATCTTTTCTTTTTTCCTTTTCAATGACGTCTTTTCCACAACAAATATAAGTATCTGGATCAAAGCTTAACTCAAAGCAGCACTGGACTTTGTCCCCGCCAATTCTGGGCTGTGGGGTTGTTCCCATACAACAAACTTCGATAGTTGAATCAAGCGTTAAGTTTCCGCAACACATGTTATCATTGTCTTTTGTTTTTCCAATCACATTATTGTCGCAACATATGTGGGTTTGGGCGTTGAAACTGTCTTGTGAGCAACATCTTGCAATTTCACCCCCTTTTCTTTCATCAACATTTCCATTACAACACATATGTGTAGCAGTGTTGAATGGAACATCAGCACAGCACCAGTTATTGCCCTCATCTCCACGTGGAACAATTTTATCTATGCAACAGATATGTGTTTTAATATTGTAGCCTTTTCCGTCGCAACATCCAGCGCTGTCGACACCTCCTACATCATAAGCTTCCCCGTTACAGCAAGTTTCTTTAGCTGGGTTAAATGTGTTCTTAGTTCCACAGCATTCTCTATCATTAACCCTCTGTTTGTTTCTTACGCCACCTTCATTACAACAGAGTTGCGACATTGTTGAGAAGCTTTTGTCTCTACAACACGACGTAAACACACCGTCTGTTCTCGATCTTGGAACTCCTTCACAGCATATTTCGTTACTCATATCAACTGTAGTGTTTCCACAACACATGTCGGCATCGGGTGAATGTTTTGTCACGATGGTTCGTCCACAGCATAACGACAAAGTTGAATCGAAGCTAACCTCGTGACAGCATTGGGTATTTCGCCCATACTTCGGTTGTATATTGCCTTCACAGCAAACGTCCATCTTTGTATTGAAAGGTTTATTGCCACAACACCAGTTGTCATTTTTATCACGTTTAGTTGTCACAGTAGTTCTATCACAGCAGATTGATTCACTGCTGTCGTAACTCTTATCTAGACAACAACCAGTACGTGGCCCGTAATAATCATTTGTTACACCCAAGCAGCAGACTTCCGTCTCATAGTTGAAAGTACTGTCACCACAACAGCCGGTATCTTCGGGACTGGCTTTCTGAACAATATTCCCATTACAGCAAACTGAATTGTTCATGTTGTGACTCTCCGAACCACAGCATTTTCCATTTCTTCCATATCCTTTGTTTGTAACACCCCCACAACATATATCGTCCTTTGAGTCCATAGAGGTTTTTCCGCAGCATTCATCATGACTAAGATCATCTTTCGTTATAACTTCTCCGTCACAACATAGCTCAGACATTATTTCAAAGCTATTCTTGCCACAACAGTCAGTGAAAGGTCCACCTTTCTTTGGCTGCGCGACACCCTCGCAGCATATTTCGTTTATACTATCGTACGTTGAATTTCCACAACAATAATCATCATCATTATCTTTTTTATCGACAACATCTTTGTCGCAACATACTTGCGTATCTGCGTTGTAGCTCTTAAGTTTACAGCATTTAGTATTGTATCCATAATTTGGCTGTGGATTGATTCCTCCACAGCAAACCTCATCATCAGGATTATATGTTTTGGTCTTACCGCAACAGCATGTATCATCACTGCTCTCCTTTTCCACAACACCCTTCTCACAGCACAGTTGCTTTGTTTGATTAAAGCTGACAGTGTCGCAACACTGCGTAGAGGATCCTGCGACAAGAGGCTGCGGTAAATGGTTGCAGCATATCTGTTCCTTTGTGTTAAAACTTACTTTTCCACAACATAAGTTGTCGTTTTCATCAACTTTGGTAACAACACGACCTTCGCAGCAAATCTGTTTAATTGGATCGAATGCTTCTTCCAGACAGCATTTTGTCATCTCCGCTGCAAAACGTGTTCGTACTTTGCCATCGCAACAAATCTCAGATTTGGTGTTCATGGATGTATCGCCACAACAACAGTCATCTTTAGAATTACGTTTCTCCCTTACGTCATTATTATCACAGCAAATATGAGTTTTGACGTTATGGCTTTCATCGCCACAACAGGAATACATTATGATTGGTCCTGGTTGTGGGTTGCCATTACAGCATATCTGGCTACTGGCATCAATCGTTCGATTGGCGCAACAACCATCGTCCTTCTCGTTTATCTTTTCTATGACTTCATTGTGGCAACACACATGCGTTTTCTGATTAAAGCTCTTCTTGCCACAACACTGTGTGTCAGACCCATATCCAGGATTTGGTACATTTTCACAGCATATGTCCGTCTTGCTGTTGAAGGTTTTATCGTCGCAACAACAGTCATCGTCTGGTGATGATTTGCTTGATAACCTCATACCATCACAGCATACTTTAATAGCTGGATCATAACTCTTATCAAGGCAACAAAGCGTGTCGTCTCCGGCATCTCTCGGTTGTCTTACATCATTACAACATATATGGTCGGGTGCATGCATCGTGCTGTCACCACAGCAAATGTTGTCTCTTTCATTCTCCTTTGCTTTTACTTCTGAATCATTACAACAAATATGTGTTCTTTGATCGTAAACATTTGAACCACAACAGTCACCAAACACTGGATCAACAGCTTGCGGAACACCTTTGCAACACAGCTCCGTTTGACTATTTACAGAACTGTCATCCCCACAACAGCCGTCGTCGTTGCCATTTTTCTTTTCCCTAACTTTTTCGTTACAACACAAATGCGTTAGTGTATTATAACTATACTCATTACAACACGTGTAAGTTCTACCGCCAGGCTGAACATTTCTATTGCAACACATCTGTTTCGTATTCATTGTAACGTTTCCACAACACACTGTATCCTTTACGTCATCCTTTTCAAAGGTATCGCCATCACAACAAATATGAGTCGAAGGATTATAGCTGTTTTTATTACAGCACTTTGTATCTTCTGGATCCGTCGTTCGTTTTGGTTGTTTGTATAAGCCTTCACAGCAAACATGTTTCTTCATATTGTATGTTGTGTCACCACAACACCATTTATCCCCTGGTTCTGCTAGAGATACTATCTGGTTTTCACAGCAAATGTGCGTTTCTGTGTTATAGCTCTTGTCGACACAACATGCCCATGTCGGCCCGCCAGGTTGTGTAGTGTTTTCACAACAAAGCTCATCCTCAGTATTAAATGAGTATATTCCACAACAGCAGTTATCATCCGCGGAATTCTTCTCGTGAACATGTATTCCGTTGCAGCACAAAGATTTTTCTGGGTCGTAACTAACTTTCCTACAACATCTGGTATCAGGACCAGCATGCCTTGGCTGTTTATTTCCCTCGCAGCAGATGTCCGTTATTCCATTTGCCGATACATAACTTTCGGGTTTGCCACAGCAGCAATCGTCATCCTTTTCTTGTTTATCAATGATATAATGTTCATCATGATCTCCGCAACATATTTGTGTTCTACTATCATAGCCAACTCCGTGGCAACAATGAGAATATGGACCACCAGGTTGAGCCCTTCCATCACAACATATCTCGTTGTCTGTATCAACAGTTCCATTACCACAGCACATGTCATCCTTCCTGGACCTCTTTGGACGTGGGTTCCAATCTGCATTTTTATCGCGGCAGCATATTTCTTTTCTTGGATCATAGCTTTGTTTACTACAGCACTGTGTTAATTCGCCACCGTCCCTTTTATCAACTTCACCGTCACAACATATTTGAGTGTCGGAATTCATAGGTTCATTCGCACAACAGACATTGTCGTCGGCAGATTTTTTTTTAATCAAGTTTGTGCCATTACAACATAAATATTCGTCTATATCATAACTCTTATATCTGCAACATCTGGTGTCCGGCCCTCCTACAGCAGGTTGTGGTTTACCAAAGCAGCAAACTTCTGTTTCTGTGTTCATTGAAGTATCATTACAACACCAATTGTCGGAGACTTTTGATTTCTTGACCAGACTGCATTCACAACAAATCTGGTTTCTGGTGTCATACGATTGGCCACAGCAGCAGTCTGTAAATTCCAGTGATCCCCTGATGGGAACTGGACCATCTTTGCAACATATTTCTTCTGAAGAATCCATTGTTGTATCAATACAGCAATAGTCGTCGTCACCGTTTCGTTTGTCTCTGACCCCGTCTCGTTCACAGCAGATTTGTTTTCTTGTGTTATATGCGACAGTACCACAACAATCAGTATATTCTCCGCCGATTCTTGCTTGTCGGACGCCTTCGCAACATATTTCATTTCTTGTATTCATTGACTCGTCTGCACAGCAACAGTCATCGTTAGGTGAATTCATTTTGTAAATGCTTTCATTACAACATATATGCGTACCCATATCAAAACTTTTATTGTCACAGCATTGTGTCCGGTCCCCGTATCTTGGCTGTTTCACTTTTCCATTACAACAAACGTGCTTTCTCGTATTGTATGTTTCATCCCCACAACACCATTTATCATCTTTGTCCGTCTTCTGCAATAAATCACCGTGACAGCAAATCATGTTCTCCATATCGTAACTAATAGTGCCGCAACATTTTGTCGTATCTGGAGCACCATAGGCGGGCTGAACAACCATGTCACAACACACCTGGGTGATTGTGTCGTAGGGATCATCTTCACAACACCAGTTATCCTCTGGTTTTTCCTTCTTTACTATTTTGTTTTCACAACACATATGTGTTTGTGGATTGTAGCTGTTCTTGTCGCAACACATCCAGTTGGACCCACTTACAAACTGTGGCTTTCCCAGACAACAAATCTGATCTTTTGTGTTCATAGTAGTTTTACCGCAACAACAATCGTCCTTCTTGGATACTTTCTCAACCACCTTTTTATCGCAGCACATTGAATCATTCATACCGTAGCTTTCATCGCCACAGCAACCTGTTTGTTGCCCTTTATACTTTATTTGACGTTTCCCTCGGCAACATACAAAGTCTTTCGAGTTCATTGTAGTGTTTCCACAACAACAGTCATCATCTTCATCGACCTTTTGAACAATTCGGTTTTCACAGCACACATACATTTTCGAGTCAAAACTTTTCCTGTCACAACAAAAGTAGAAATCATTCTCCTTCAGCTGAGGTGTGTCCTGGCAACACATTTCTTCTTTGGAGTTCATAGTTGTATCTCCGCAACAGCAGTTGTCGTTCGGCGACCTTTTAGTCTTTTTCATTTTTCCGTCACAACATATGAACGCATTAGGATCGTAGCTCTCGTCCATGCAGCATTTTGTGTCCTTTCCTGCAGGTGCTGGCTGAACCACGTTCATGCAGCAAATCTCGGCATCATTATCATATGTTGTGTCTCCACAGCAACAATCATCTTCTGTATTCCGCTTCGGTCTCACTCTCATATCACAACACATTTCGTCCCTGGAGTCATACGCTTTGTCATCACAGCATTTTGTGAACTCTACACCCTCTTTTGGCTCAGGATTTCCTTTACAGCATACCATGGTGTTGGGATTCATCGTTGTACCGCCACAACAACAGTCATCATTCGGTCCTCGTTTAGGCACAAGTTTCATGTCGCAACATAGTTGTTCTCTTGTGTCGCCCGCATCATTTCCACAACAAAATCCATAATCAGTATCAGAAACCCCAATTGGTTTTCCTTCACAGCAAATTTCGTTTTGAGTATCGATTGTAGCTTTTCCACAGCAGTTGTCATCTGATGGCGTGCGTTTGTCGACCACGTCACCAGTGCAACACATCTGCAGTCTTTCATTGAAGCTTTTATTTCTGCAACAAAACGTATTTTCGACCGATGTTAAAATTGGCTGTTTATTTCCTCTGCAACATATATGCAAATTAGTGTTGATGCTGGTATCCCCGCAACACCAATTATCCTTAGAGTCGATTTTCGGTACTACGCGATTTTCACAGCATATATCTTTGTCGGGGTTATAACTAAGTTGCCCACAACATCTCGTTTTGTCAGAAGCTTCTAATGACTGCGGAACACCTTCGCAGCAAATATCTTCAATTGTATTCATTGAAGTATTGCCACAACAACAGTTATCGTCTTTGTGTGCCTTTGTTTCAATTTTGTTTCCATCACAACATATTTCCTTGTTGGTATCTATGATTATTTTTTCATTACAGCAAACCATGGTATTTGGAAACACCCTTCCATCGCAGCAAATCTCAGTTTTAACATTGAAGCTATTCTTATTGCAGCATCTTGTTCCTTCTTTAAGCATAGGCCCTGGTTCTCCATCGCAACACATTTCCGTTCTCGGATCGTACGAAACGTCTCCACAGCAACCGGTATGTTTTCTTTTTCTCTTTTTCATTACTTTATTGTTGCAACACAGCTCTTTCTTAGCGTGATAGCTCTTTTGTCCGCAACATCTCGTAATGCTCTTACGTCCTCTAGCAAGCGACTGAATTGAACCTTCGCAACAAATAAATTTGTGAGATTTAAAGCTCTTCTTTTCACAACACTGTGTACCGCGTTTAAATTTCGGCTGTACCTCATCGTCACAGCACACTTCCTTATTAGGCGAGAACGCCTCGTCCCCGCAACAACAACTGTCAGACTTCCTTGTTTTCTTCGCAAGTTTCTTATTGTCACAGCAGACATGTGTATCCGGATCAAAACTCCGCGTTTTGCAGCAGCGTGTCTTGTTTCCTGCGACACGTGGCTGCAAGTTCGCATTACAACATATGGATGCATAAGGATCATAGTTTTTGTCCCCGCAGCACGCCGATATTTCCCCGCCAACTCTGTCTTGCAGTTTGTCATCACAACATATACGATCTTGCGGGTCAAATGCCTGTGCCTTACAGCAGCAGGTCAGGTTGCCAACAATAGCAGGGACAAGTTTTCCTTCACAACAGGCATGCTTATTGTTGTCAAAGAACGGCTTTTCGTGCATCCCATCACAGCCGTAACAATTGGGGTGAACATGTGGTGGAAACAACATTCCTGCAAAAACAATCAAACTCGTGTGTTTATACATATGCTTTTTCTACAGTCATTGACGATGTCGCTCTGCTGAGGTGGTATTCAATATGCAACTTAAGTTAATCGAAGGTTCATACATCATTGACTTCGTTCACTCTATTGGTAAGTTCTAAATAACAAGTCATCCGATTAGCTACATCGTTCTAAGATTCAATTAAGACAATATTGAATGCCAGCCCTGAATAAACAGTCAAATAATTATATTAAGAGCAGAAATTTGGATAAACTTAATAATGTTATATCAAAATATGTAAACACATTTAAATAATATTATTTAATTTAAGCTTAGATTATAATTCAGGATATGTAATATGTATATAATTAAAAAAAACATCTATGTCTAATGATATCGCTCTGGAGTCCCTGGCTTAGAAACACCAAGTAAGTTAAGATGATATTTGAGTTATATCTTAAACTAAATAATGAAGACGACCCTCGGAAAACAACAACACGTGCTTACCTTTGCAGCAGAGTCTCTCCATGGGGTCGTAGCTCTCGTGCCCACAGCAATGAGTGTCTTCCCCAGCCACAAGAGGTTGAACCTTTATAGTGGTAAGATCATTAGCTACTGTTGATTGTTGTCATTTACAGAGAATAGCAACTCGTTACAATCAATCACAGTAGCTTTCTTGGAATTAATTTTTGCTTTAGTGTCACATGACGGTAAATGCTTAATGACATTTTACCTAATATATTTTGTCCAGATTTATAAATTGAGTCACTTCTCTTAACAATCTTGCATAAAAGTATGAATTACGGCAATTAAAATCTCGGAATGCATAAATATCTGAGGGTAAAACAACTCGAATCGCAATAAAGCGATCCGGTACACAGACCATCAGTACAGTCATTTGAAGCGAATGTACGCCCTGTCAAAGCAGTGTGTGTATACCACGTGATACATAGCGTTAAATATGCTTCGTCGGAAGGCAATATTCTGCTTTAAATGAAGACTTAAACCAAAGATAACTTTTCTTTAACAGCACTATATCTTTAATGAAAGAAAGGACAGTTTATGTCGCTTAAAGAGAAACGCCTTCGTTTTAATTTCGGGGTTTGATTAGGTTATTAGTTTCAAACGAATGTTTTGACAGTGCTCCGTCAGACGGCCATTTTGTAAAAAGGTTAGTCAAAGTGTTATAAGTAATTTAACTCTCAATCAAACTCTCCGTAAGCGGCGTAGACTGTGCTATGTTTCATTTAAAATGGTGAAGAAATAGTGAAGATATCTTAGTTTAAAATATTCATTCGAAGCAAAATGTTGCCTTCCGACGTACCATATATAACGCAATTTGTCACGTGGTATACACACACTGAGGAGTACAGTCCTTATTAAATGTACAAAGCGTTGATCATTTTACATGTCATATGACACCATAAGCAGGTGTTCATTCCAACCAAACTTCTTTGCAATCCATAGATACGCATATTTACAGGTAGCGCACTACCGCGTTATAAATGCTACGTCGGAAGGCTACGTCGGAAGATTTAAAATAAAGATAACTTCACTAATTCTTCACCATTTAACTGAAACATAGCGCAATGTTCGCCTCTAACGGAGTCCAGCCTTTCATATTTTACCAGAGATTGACTGAGAGTTTAGCATCTTAAAACACTTCGACAAACCTTTTCACAATAAGGCCGTCTGACAGAACAGTCATAACATTGTTTTGGACAAAGTTTGTCGAAGTGTTTGATGAAACTAATCATCAATTCAAACCCCGGAATTAAAACGAAGGCGTGGCCCTTAAAGCGGCATAGATAACTTCACTATTTCTCCACGATTTTAATGAAACATAACGCAGTTTACGCCACTTACGGAGCCCCACCTTCGGTCTTTAACCAGAATTTGATTGCGAGTTTAGTTTTCGAAAACACTTCGACAAACCGCTTCACATTACGGCCGTCTGGCGGAGCACTGTCAAAACACTATTTAGAAACAGCTTTGTCAAAGTGTTTGAAGAAACTAATGAATTCATCAAATTTCGAAAATAAAACAAATGCAAGACTCTTTAAAGCGGCATAGACTGCCCTTTCTTTCATTTAAAATGGTTTTGTAATTGAAAAATTATCTTTGGTTAAAGTCTTCATTTTAAGCACATTTTTGCCGTCCGACGTAGCATATATGACCTCATTTATCACGTGGTATACACACACTGACATATGTTGGTGTTGCATTGAATGCTCAGCATTTTCAACAGTTGCTACAATGCTGTCAACTTAAGAGTATCCAATATAGTCTAATAGGGTTATTCCGGATCAAAAAAGTATTAATAACCCTTTTATTATATACATTACTGGTTAGATCGCTTAAAAGCCGCATGTTATGATAATAAATGTCATTTTAACGACGCACTATTTTGTTTTATGACGTCATTGTAACTTCGCCCAACGATAGTTGTTATGACGTGACGTCACAAGAGTGGAATACGTCCGTACTGCACGGGAGTGGCATACGGTCGTACTGCGCTGGAGTGGAATACGGCCGTACTGCATTGGAGTGGAATACGGCCGTACTGCACGGGGTCGGAATCCGGACGTACTGCACGAGAGTGGAATATGGCCGTACTGCACTGGAGTGGAATACGGCCGTACTGCACGGGAGTGGAATACGGACTACCGTACTTTGCGACATGTATTTCGTATGGATTTATGTTGCCGGATCTGTTGGATATTGTGCAAATAAATCTCACATATAATCCTTAACAAATAGGATTTCTTTCTGGGGATCAAGAACATGTAGACTTATGTCGTTAAGAAGGCTTATACTTATGAGGTTGTACTAAGCAAGCCGTTTATTGTTTTTTGTTAGTAACACGTGGTTTGTCAATACTTTTTTTATTGATTAGATATTACTTAGTTTATGCATTCACCTTTGTTGAACAGTCGGATTACAGGACGCAATTACGTCAACAACTTCGTTAAATACATATGTTTAGAAATTAACATATGGCCCACTTTGCCATTAAGACGACACAGCCCAAACATGCCGATAATGGTCCCAGGGCTTAAAGAGCAAGATGGAAATATCTAGTACCGTGGCCTACATTACTCATTGGCAGCGTGGCCACTTATTATATTATACTATTATATGTGGCCTTCGGACGAAAAATGTGGGCTTCGTTAAGATAATGACGGTCTCTAAATTATTTTCTTTGGTAACTCATTTACAAAATTAGTAAAGAGTTACTGTCATGGCTAGAAAGTTCCATTATAACAAAGTTATGGCAAATGACATGGTGATGTGTGAGAGTGGTCCAGTGGTTTAGGTGTCCGCCTTTCAACAAAGAGGTCATGAGTTTTATCCCCACTAGGGGTACTATCTCATGTCTTCCCAAATGGGAAACAGTACTAGATTCTGCCCAGGATACGGACGCGAGGGTGATTCTATTAGCTATCAGCTCAATCTGGCTTAAATGCATAACGTGTAGAATATATTAATAACAAAAGACATCAACTTTACAACTACGACGAATTGCTACAATGTAATAAATGGCTGGATCCCTGCGCTCAGATATGTATTCATTTAGCTGTATATAACAAAATTTATCGAGCTTACAGTGTGACCACAGCACTTGTGGGTCCGCGGGTCCATGGGCTCCAGTCCACAGCACACCGTCCTCTCCCCTGCGATCTTCTCCACCACGTGGTCATTTGTGCAGCACTTATGGGAGTCTGGATCGAACGCGGTTGTGCCGCAGCATTTCGTCCGCAAGCCCGCAACCCGCATGGCCACCGACCACTGGCAACATATCGCCACGTTCGGGTCGAAATACTGATGCCCGCACAAGCTCGCTATAAGGTAAAGTACAATGAAAAAAGGTAATACAGTGAGGATTCGCTTTGTCGAAGACGCTTGGACCTCGGGAAATACTTCGAGATAACAAACATTTGATATAATCGAAACAAGAGAGTATGACTTAACCGAAACAAAATCGAAACAGACTCGACGTAACCAGAACATCGAAATAGTTTTTAGCGAGTTTCGACCGTTGAAGATAAGATAAATTAAGATAATGGTAATATAGAGGTAAGATACGGTGAATTATCTATACTTGTTAATAACATACACCATAAGCGTGTATCATACATCATATTGCATACATGTATGAACGAATTTTGTACATTGATGTTTATTATTTGTCCAGGTATGAAGTCACGGTCCTTTCATATGTACGAGCATATGTTGTATGTCAACACATGTACAGATGTCTTGCTGACCTAAAGTGACACTCTTATTCAAAATCGATACATACACATTTCTAACAAGCATAAATTTAAAGTGATGAATCATTAACTACTTACAAAATAATGTATATTTGGAAAATATTACTTACTGATAACAAGATTGTAACTGTGAATTTAAAAGCTGTCAACCCCAAAATATTAAATGATCGGTAAATGGTAAAAGATTTACAGTGATCTACTATCGTCTCATAAGATCACTCCTTTTTATCTTTTGGTTTACAAGAATTTTTGGAAAAATTGTCCACCGGGTGGTCGAAAAAAGAAAGAGGATAAAGGTCACAAAACATACTCTCTAAAGGTGAAAATCAGAGAACAACATAAAAACATTGAAAATTTATATCATTTACTTGACATTTAAAAACTGTCATTAATGCATGTTTTAATACATTCAAAATTTTAAAGTTCTAATTAAACACACAGTTTAAATCTTACATACTGTGCATATAAAACATCAATGAAATTGACTACAAAACATGTTTACATGTATAAACTACACTTTTTATCAAAAATACATTGAATATCACTCAGCAAGACATTTGTTTAGCTGTAAGGGTATGGTTAAGCAAAAGTAAATGCAGAACAATTAAAAACTGACCCATATTAAATTGAAAAAAGAGAAGGAGAATTTCAGCTTTAAAATACACAAAAATTGCAATGTATTACAACAATACATTACATTTTCTAAACATTGTTTCAGTTATTTCAATATTGTAAAATGCCAATAAAGTTTAATAATTACCAATTTTGTAAATAAGGAAGTAACATTTTATGAAGACATTTGAGCTTTAATATTGTGAAAACAATTCCCGAAAAACTGAAAACCAAGCTAGAACTAGATTTGAGTTTTAATAACCTTAACCATGCGGGGTCCTAGTTGTGTGTAACCGATCCATACTAAGTCCGGATATTTTCGGACCGGGATATTTACCATGGGATGTTCACCAAATCCATTTCAAATTCAAATATTGCAGCAAATTACCACATCAGTACATAAAAATCACATAGCAAAATAATAAATCTAGCATGTGACTTAACTTTATGTACCAATGATAGTAACAGAGAAATCCATAATTATGTATTGGATATTTTCATCTTCTCCAAACACCGCCAATGTGTTTATACATGCATTCACAGAGCATCTATACTTCATGATTGTTTATTTTCATTTTAGAGAGTTTTCTTTGGTTACAACAACAAATCTCATTTATATTTATAGTGAAATATCAAGTTTATAACAAATTAAATGGACTTATTCAAAATAGTTTTCTGTGTTTTTTATCTAAATGTTTTGCACACAACTCCTGGCATTAGTAAATGTCATGGACACATGTGTTCAACTCTTTCATTGGTTTTACTCTAATATTAACATGAACAAACATTTAATCTAGAATAAACACAAGCTTAACATTGACTCAATGACAAGTATTTCCAAACAATTTGGTGACGTAAAATCCATAAACACCACCGACCGAACTTGTGAAACTGGGTCACCGGTGTCAACTTAGAAATGTTACTTTCGATTTCACCACTCGCACTTAGTGCACTGTTATTTGATATTTAACCGTAAAATGTTATGAAGTGTTTTTCTCACACATACTTTACAGATATTTGTGTCTACTAATTCGATCGCAGCCGCTGACAATTTTATTTTTTATTTATA
This sequence comes from Mya arenaria, assembly GCF_026914265.1. Classification (NCBI taxonomy): domain Eukaryota; kingdom Metazoa; phylum Mollusca; class Bivalvia; order Myida; family Myidae; genus Mya; species Mya arenaria. The sequence goes on along the minus strand of NC_069135.1, from coordinate 36,256,918 downwards.
AACAACAACATTTTCATGACCGAAATTGCGGGGAATTTTGACTTTTCATCATCAACTAAATGGGAAGATTGGAGAGACCGTTTTCAACGTAATAGGGCAGTTACAAAATTGCACAAAGAAGAAGAAGAGGTGCAAATTTCATATTTAATCTACTCTATGGGGAAAGACGCTGAACACGTATTTAAAAGTTTTGGACTTTCGGCAGAGAATTTTAAGAAATTTGATACCGTAAACAACGGACATTTCACACCGAAAAAGAACATCATTCATGAAAGAGCAAAGTTTCATTCTCGAAAACAAACAAAAGGCGAATCGGTCGAATCTTTCATCAGGAGTTAGCTTGGAGCTGCAAGTTCAACGCTGCCGTTAAATCAGAATAAATCTGTGATGGCATAGTGGTCGGATTTCTCCAGAAACAAATGTCAGAGAAAATGCAGTAAGAATGTGATCTAACATTGGAAAAAGCCGTCTCAATGGCAATACATAGCGAACTGGTAAAGTGACAGGTTCGAGCACACTCGACTGGCCCTGCCGAATTGAATGAGCTTAAAGGAGCCAAATTTAAGTTTTGTGGCGGGCGTGGCCAGCCGAAAACCAAACAGTGTTATCGACGTCAACGACATGATGAAGCTTTCGCAATACCATAGTGTTCTCGTTGGAACAGTAGGCACGGTTCGACGGGAAAATGCCCAGCAAAGTCCCAAAAATGCCGGAAGTGTGGGAAATAATATCATTTTGCAGAGTCCTGCAAAAGTGTAAGTGAATTACACGTTGTATCAAATATGGATTTTACAAGCGACAACGAAAACAATGACAAAATCAGTGAGTACTATTTAGATTCCATTATCTGTGACACTCACGAAGAAGAACAATGGAAAATCAAATTGACAATGTGTAATTCAAAAATTGTATATAAATTGATACTGGGGCAGACGCTACGGTCACTTCTGAGTCAACATTCAAATCTTTGAAAAAGCGCCCAGAGCTAAAGCATTCATCTTCGGTTCTTCGTGGTCCTGGTGGTAAAATTGTTTGTAAGGGTTACTTCATTGCTGATATGTACAGAGATGGTAAAAAAATCTGTTTCGCGTGTCCATGGTCGCAGGAAACTATCAAAATAGTCTACTTAGTAGAGGAGACGCGAAGGCTATGAATTTAGTACAACGTCTAGGTAAAATTTCACAAAGCATATTTGGAACCGCGGGAATCATGGAATGCGAGCCTGTTAGAATAGAGCTCAAACCAGATGCACAGCCGTACAGTGTGAATACAACATGCTGCGTACCATTTCCACTCTTGCTGAAGTGTGAAAAGGCACTTAATGAAATGCTAAATGACGGTGTAATAGAGAAAGTAACGCAACCGACAGACTGGTGTGCACCGATTGTACCAGTAGTTAAGCCGAATGGAAATGTAAGAATTTGTGTCGATCTAACAAAGTTTAACAAATCCGTAAAACGTAAACGCTTTATGATACCAAATCTTGACTGTATTACACCGAAACTTTTGAACATGACAGTCTTTTCAAAGTAAGATGCAGCGAATGGTTTCTATCAGTTACCGATGACAACAGCTCGCGATCAACGACATTTAAAACGCCATTTAGTCGATATGCGTTCAAACTTGTTCCGTTTGGGATCATGTCACCTCCTGAAATATTTCAAAGAAAATTGTCTGAGCTTTTAAATGGTCTGTCAGGTGTTGATGCCATTATGGATGACATTGTCGTCTATGGTAAAGACGTACAGGAGTATGATAGAAATTTGAGTAAAGTCCTACAAAGGATCGACAATTCGGGACTAAAATTAAACAAAAACAAATGTTTGTTCAGACAGTCCAAAATTGAATATCTTGGCCATATATTTATTATATAAAGGGGTCAGTGTTAATCCCAAAAAGGTCCAAGCAGTAAAATATCTTAGTAGGCCAAACAATGTCGCGGAATTGAGACGCGTGATAGGGATGATTAATTATTTAGGCAGATACACTCCAAATTTGTCTACAGTCATGAGCCCGATGACTGAATTGTTGAAGTCAAAATATGTTTGGCAGTGTGGCGCTCGGCATGAAAAAGCCATCCAAACTATTAAAGATTTGCTGACAAACGCGCCGACTTTAGCGTATCATGAAAGATCGAAACCTTAAGTTATTAGCGCTGATAGCAGTAGTTACGGATTAAGTGGAACACTGTTCGTTAAAGAAGGTTCGAATCTCAAGCCGGTAGCGTATTGTTCGAGAATGTTGTCCGATGCAAAAAAGAGATACGCGCAAATTTAAAAAGAAATGACCACCTCTGTATTGGCATGCGAAAGGTTTGAAAAATATGTTTAGGGCTGGATTCATTTCTTCTATTGACAGATCACAAACCGCTGATATCGCTTATTAACAATCTGAACATTGACCAAGCACCTTTAAGATGTCAGAGGCTTCATATGCGAATGAGAAAGTTAATCCAATATGCAGTTATATACCGGGCAAAGAAATGGTTGTGTCAGATACCCTTTCCAGGTCTCCATTGAATGAGTTTGATCAAACTTTTGAGAATGAAGTTAATACATATATAGAAATGGTTACTGAAAGTATTCCTCTACAGCAAACACAACAGTCACAACAAAATGATGAAAACATTCAAAATGTTATTACGTACACAAAGCATGGATGGCCTGAAAAGGAAAACTTACACAGGAATTACAGCCGTACTTTCCAGCAAGAAATGATTATTCTGTGACCAAAGGTTTGCTATTGAGTAGAATTGTTGTACCAGGCAAATTACACGAAGAAATTTTACAACAATTGCATACAAGTCACATGGGAATTACTTAAAGTAAGAATTAAGCTGGCCTGGCAGTTTGGTGGCCAGGAATATCCAAAGACATTGTGAAGGAAATTCAAAACTGTCAAACTTGCCAAGAGAATAAGCCAACACAAGGACGTGAACCATTGAAAACAATGCCTTTGCCTAATGGGCCATGGAAGAAAATTTCCGCATATATTTGCGAAGTTGACAATAAACAGTTTCTGGTAGTAATGGATTATTATTCCCGTTATCTTGAGACTGGATACTCCGAGAGCAACAAGTGATAACTTGGTGGGAAAAAAGTCAAACATGTTCTTACATTGGATCGACACCAGAGCTAGTGACCGATGACGGTACACCCTTCACATCTGATAAATTCACAAAGTTTATGGAAAAACATAATATGAAACTTTCATTTTCATCCACAAGATATCCGCAAGGAAATTCTCAAGCCGAAGCTGGGGTAAAATTAGCGAAGGGTATTTTGAGACGAACTGATGTTATCAGAGCACTTCAAACGTATCGGAACACGCCAACAATAGCAACAGGATTTAGTCCTAATCAGCTGATGATATGCAGAAATGTTTGCACGTTTCTTTCATGTATGCCGGAAACCACTAGACCAAAATGGCCTAGACGGTCAATTGTTCAAAGAAACGACAAGAAGACAAAACAAACTTACGAAAATTTCAACAACAAGAGATATTCTGCACATGCATTACCATTATTGAATGAAGGTCAAAAGGTCAGAATAAAACTAGACAATGGGAAGAAATGGGAAAAAGAACTATTACGATTCCATTCCAAGAGAGAAGATCATACGATGTAAATACAGAAAATGGAACATATACAAGAAATCGAAGGCATTTACAACAAATTCCGAACAGTGATTTTCGTGAGCTTGACAAATCAAACGAAAAACAAGTTGAAAATGGTTTCACTGTTCTTTATAATTCCAGGGAATCTCCGGGTGAACAGAGAGATAAAACACAAACATCTCCAGTAACATACGTAACTCGATCTGGGAGGGAAGTTCAAGCACCACAGCGATATGGGAACTATGTTTAATGTTAGAAGTAATGGCATTCAGATTAAGTTCAAGAGTCTCAGATAAGACGTTATAATCGCTAATTAAGAAAATTTAATGTTTTAACTGACAGTTTCCTTTATGTTTAGATTAGAACTTCACAAAAGTTATCAGTGGTGTCTCTAATATGTGAACCTTAGGTTAACAATTTTTGGAGAAGATGTTTGGTATGCCATTCATATGAAATGTAACCATGATAAGCTGCTTATGAATATTAAGCTCCACCTACTGTCTAATGTTATTCTTACTACTGCTGCATTGTTTTGTACATAACATAGTTGTGTTTACTATCATGATATGTATATCGTTATTTAAGTATAAAACATTGAATTGTGTTTATATACACTGTCCACCCAATTTCATAACAAATCCCGTGACAGTTATGGTTCGTGTCGGCTGTTAAATTTGCCAATATATTTTGCTATTGTTATTTTAACAACTCATGCATATTTTAATTAATTATTTCTTACAAAGAAGAGGGATTTACAACTACGTCATTGCTTTCTGCTATGTGTACCACGTGAAACCAAATTTCCAGGAAGGTAGTACAAAGAAATGTAAACAGTCGCTTATTCTGATAAGGTTTTTACAGTAACATTCACCATGAATGATCTTCCTGGTGCAAAGTTTTTCTCAGAATTCAGTTGTTGAATAAAGTAATGGACACAGTGCTGCTGAGGTTTAACTTCATCTCGGAAATGAACAGAACTAATTAACAGGTAAGCAAATTATGCAATATATGTATATACGTTTACGTTTTAGAAAACGTATACTAATGTAATGATTTTTAGGTTTAACATAAAATATTTAGTCTTACAGCTGCACTAAAATTCCTTAATAAAATGTAATATTGTTTCTAGCCCAGAATTAAGGTAAACACACATGAAATGGATATATATCAGTTGATCAGAAACAGGTACACTATCTCTGTCTTTTCATACAGCTGATCTTGTCTGTGTGTCCTAATGTGTATTTGTGATATCTAACCAGGTACTCAATGTATAAAATAGGTTTCGATGTTTTATGATAAAGAAATTAATTGGATTTTTTTTTCAGATGCAGTGTCTGTATAAAAGCTGGGAAAGACAAGTCATGCATTTTAGTGCCGGTTGATGACGGATTATGCCAGATGACCTTTAAATGAATCAATGAAAAACAGTCCACAATGTCATGATTTATACAGAAAAGTCTGTAACATATATTGTACACACATAGTACAAATATATATATATATATATAAACATCGATGTGTTGTCAATAAAAATATTAAAATATAATTCTATATGCATTCTTGTGTTTCGTTATATAGTGTATTTATTTAATTTCAATTATTCACTGCATGCCGCTTAAAATGGTCAAATGTGCAATTCGAGGGGTGAAAGCGAAAAGGTTCTATCTGCTTCTTTATTTTATGTCAGTTAGAACCTTTTCGCATTCACCCCTCGAATTGCACTTTGTTTTCTCTGAAAGATGTCTAAACTACCCAATAAGCAATTACAAATTCGCCTGGCTCTAAGATGTGCGCAAACTGTGAGGCTATGACCATGTCACTGTCACTCTTGCTCTCTTTATCCACATCCGACAGAAATGTTATAGATCCAGAACTGGAATGTCCATAATACATTTTAAAGTTGCTTTATTTGTGTACAAAGAATACAGATTCCTTCACCGAAAAATGTAAACTCTGTGTTTTAAAGGGATATGTATAAATGACTTAATTGATGATTAGTGGTGCCAGTGTAAGATTTAAACAGATTAACATCATTCAGAAGCCGTTCAAACGACATATATTATCTTTGTTCTACAATATTCCCCCCCCCCCCATCTCTTTTTTTTAACTCTCTCGAGTGAAATCAGGTTCACAGCTGGTCGCTGCATTTAGATTTAATTTTATTTGGATTAATGAAACACAAGAGTAAAAATGTTCACACGTCTTCCTTAATTATATAAGTTATCATGTATATGCATACACACATATGGCACATTTCCTGCAAGACTGGGTCAATAAGAATATTGTGTGTTTCTGTAGTGAGTTGAACGGCTGTTTGTCACACACTCATACTGCAAGAGGACCTTGAAACTTCAATGTATTCTTTGATACAGATGTAGCTCTAAGTGTTTCTGGCCTATCTGTTTTGGGAATATTTATGGACCTGTCGTAAAATCTTCAATATATTGTCATCACCTTCAACATATCTAGTAAAATTGTTCCTTATCTAATACCACAATAGTATGTAATATCAGTACTTATCCAGTTATAAGGTTTCTATAAATTGAAGCAAAAAAAAAACACGAAATATTTTTTTTTAATCTATCTGGTATAATTACATTTAGTTTTAAAATTTCTGATGTATTTGTATAATGATGTTGCAAGCTTAGGGTCTGAATGATCCTCAGAAGGTCCTTTTCCTCTTACAAAATGTTTACTGCATTTGTATGTCCACTTTTTAGTTTAGCAACTGTGAAATCCTCTTGACCACGCGCACATATTAAACCTTTGTACATAAATTTCATTTGTTTTATTTAAGGGAAAGGTATGAAAAACATTTATTTTTTGTTATAAAAGAGTGTTGTTAGGCTGTAAGCCGCTAGGCCTACATACTTTTACAACCGTATCTCGGAAATCGCATCGGCAGATCGACATAACATTTTTAACTTTTGGCGAATTAATGCGCGCACGTGCGTGTCAACCCCAGCGCAGTTAGAACTGCGTTGGTCAACAACCTAATTTACATTAACAGTTACGTCGAAAATACTTAGTAAGCAATCTGCTTCAATTGCTACGGACTGCGTACTGCATATTAATTAGCTAGCTAAAAGTAGCACTGTAAGGTGATTTCAGTCTTTGTTATGCTGTTAATATAGTTCGAATAAGCTGCGTTCTGCGTAATATAATGCGATTAAAATTGTACAATTGTACTGAATCAAATAAATACATGTAAGGCCGAGATCCAATAATATCTACATGTACTTTGTAGTTAAGAATAGAATCTGGGTCATCGCATTCAGACAGGTTTATTTCCCGGAAATAAACTCTGAGAACTCGTTAAAACCCGGAAAAAATATGGATCGTATTATGATGCAATTAAATGCTATTTAGGCGTAAGATATCGAACCATAATGTTTTAAATAAATTATAATACTTCATTTTATCCTACAGTCAGTTTATTTTTGGTTATTGAAGTTCATTCATAAGAATATTTTCTATGTTTTATATTGCTTAAATCGCTCTTACTTGACATTTTTATTGAGATTGATAGTTTGTCCTTGTGTTTGTAAAATGAGTGTCGCATAAGACCATTCTCTTGTGTAAGTACATATTAACAACCTTTAACCAGTACTAAATGCATATTATACACCTTTACCATTCAAATCAAATCGCGTAAAGCATTGACAGGCTAACCAGCCAGCAAAAAATATGGTACCCACATGGGTTACCATATGGGTCCCATGTGAGCTACCAATCTGGGCCCCACATGCGTTTTGCAACAGGGCTCCATGTGGGTCCCATATGGGCAACCCATATGGGCTGAATGTAGGACCCATATGGGCCCCACATGGGTTTTGGAACTGGGCTAGATTTAGGACCCATATGGGCCCCACATGGGTTTTTGAACAGGGCTTGATATGGGACCCATATGGGTCCCACATGGTATTTGTGGGCTCTATATGCCCTACCTAAGCAATTGATTTGGGGTTAACCGTTACTTTTGTTATTACATGTTATAATGTATTGATTCCAATTACCTAAAATATTAGATCTTGAGTGTTCACCTATTGCATTACTACATTTCATTGGTTATCTAGACAAACAGCCATGTAGAGAAGTGCAAATGACATAATGTCAACATAATATCTCATTACACAACAAAGATAGCAATAATCTTATTAAGTTTATTAACATGAAAACATTAGAAATGTAAAACAAGATGTACACTAAAAAGGTCAACAAAAATTACATACATAAAAGTGTCACACAAGAAAAATGTGACTGAAATTATGACACATATTTTTCAGTTTGGTTTGACAATACCAAACTAATAAGATCTAGTACATTTATATGGTAATTTGATTAATAACTTAATAATAAGTGAAAACTTTGTTTTATTGATTGTATCTGTCAGTTAAAGCTGTCAAACTGAAAAAGCGCGTCAATTATTACAAGTAAAAAACCACACCTTTTAAAGGCTTTAACGACATTTGGAGCTCCTCGGCCATTTTATCAAAAACAAGCTCTGATGTATATGGACAGTTTACATACTCAAAAAGCGGTACGTTTTGTAGCAAATTTTTGAGCAGTTAAACTTTATGACGTAACTCTTGGGAATCTTAATTATGTTTGCAATAATACACTTCACTGGCAATCAATTTAAACTTAGATCAATAAATACAATTCTAAAACCCTACATTTAATTAATGATATAATTAATAAATTTACAAACTACTTCAACTGATGTACCGGCATACAACTGAGGTTGTTTTCGATAAAAATGGCCGAGGAGCTTCAAATGTTTTAACGAATGTGTTTGAAAAAATACACTAATCGAAACACAAATCTAATAAACAGAGCATGGATGGCATCTACACATTCAAGTATAACAATATTGCTTAGACATAAAGCAGCTTTTCAAACCAGAAATGAAAAAACCAGTTGCAAGTCAATTGGCACATAGGATTTAATCACAAAAATCATACATGTAAAATAAAAAAGAATTTAAAAGGAGAACAAAAACAGAGCTATTGACTAACACAATTAATGCACCTTGTAATACTGACTAGTGGACTAACATGACTGAATGTTAAAACATATATATAGATATCCTTATTTCCTCCATGTATGTTGAGTTACATTACAAAATACATCTGAAACAAAAGTAGAGCAACAGCATATAAGTTATAACAAATATTTACATAATAAAATTACATTATTTAGACCTGATTCATTGTTGTACATCAAGAAGGATTAATTAATATATACACACTCAATCCATAGGTTAAAAAATGAATCTACCATGTACAAATCTGGGATCACTGTTATCACCAGGGAAATAAATGGGGTTGATATAATTTAAGTCATCTGGCCCCAATTTCTCGAAAGTTCTTAAGCGTAACACCCTTAAGTAGCTCATTTCATTCAGCCAAATTCTTACTTCATCTTAAAATAAGTTTATTATCAAAGTTTAAAATGGTGTACCCAGGATAAGAAAATATTATAATAAAACAAAAACCGACATCATTCCGAGATATTATGATAATTATTCAATGCCAACAGGTTTCGCTTATTAAGAGTCTTCTTTTGAACAATCATCCAAATGTGAACTAAACATATTTGTCTTGTTGATGGGTCTCTTATTTGTCATGGACAGTTTGTCTTATGTTTATACAAAAAAGTAAAAGCAACATGGATTTGCCGATAAATATAGATAAGAAATGCTCTTCTTGCAACCCTTAACGATATGACAATTTAGGGGAAAAGTTGGAGATATCTCATTATTACATTTTTGTGATACATTTTGCATACAAATTACATAACATGTCACACGACATTGATGTGTTTATGATAAAACAATAGAAGCATACATATTGTACATAATCAATTTGAAAAATATTCTGACAATTTTTGTTGGTTTAATTCTGAGTCGTAAATCCGATTTTTTATGTTAGTAAATAAGTCAACATTCTACTCAGGAAGCATCGGGGTGACCCTTGCTCGGTCTTTGCGGCCAACCTCACGACCTCGAGAGTCGGAAAACCACTTCTATATGGCCCCCTCCATTTCCTTGCGGTTCTAAAGTGTGTTGCTGGGTTCAATTGTAGACATCCTGTAAATAGAATTAGTGAATAGATGAATATTTCTGAGACAGTTATTTAATCAAAGTGATTATCAAATGTTTAGTAATAAATAAGCAGCATTTAATTGTCAACTATATATGGTAATTTTAGCTAGGCAGATAAATTTAGATAGGTATCTTAAAAAGTTTGTCATTTTTTTAACACTAATACTCAGTTACAGTTTTTTAAAAATCCATTTGTGTATGCACAGCATAGGTAGATTCATTTAGCACACCTTAATATATACAACAACAAAACCACCTACTGAAAAAGATGTTTATCAAGTGGAGACTGTCCAGTATTGTCGAGCCAGATTTGCTGTCAACCCCGTCTTCATTATCTGGGAAACCGTGTCCACTATGTCACTCCCATCATATTCTACCAAGTATATCACCTTGAACAAAAATTGTGCATGAAAATGCCTGTAAATCCACATATAAATGCTAAACAGCAAAAACTTTCAAGCAGAACCATAGTATCACACTCAATGTGGTACAATTTGAAGCACTGTCAGCGCCCCTATACTGGCTCAGTTTGTGTGCCTGCCCTTATATTGATAATATCAGATCACGTTTCAAAAACAAACTTAAATGAATAATGCCACTTCAAAATGTAATTTTAAAGCTCAAATTATGCATTTTTAAATTTAAAAACACCTCCAAAAAAAATCAATCAACTATGTTTGGGATACTTACAACGGATGTCGCAGCATTCGCTTGTGACTTTCGCTCTTTGAAGGCTGCCAAATCCACCACAGTTTTGAGGGGAAAAGATATCCCCCCTGGCAACTCACTCGGAACTGCATCTTGTGCTGAACCTCTCGCCAGGATGAGACGCAGGAGCTGCGTATGCTGTCGCAATTGCTCCTGCTGGTTTTCCAAAACCACAAAGATACAAGTGTCTCGATCTGGAACAAATAACATTCTGTCAAAAATAAATATTTAAACAAGACACTTCAGGTAATATACAGAGAACCATTAAACATGTATATGATTGGCTGTTTGTTAATGTTTATAATAATAAAAAGATGCAAGATTCAATTATGAAAAACATTTTACATTCCATTAAAATTTTCTATTTACCTTCTTGGATTCTGCACTATCGAGCATCGAATAATGAACTGGTAGCTGGAATGTTGGGGGGGGGGAGGGGGTGTTGATCTTGGCTGTAACAGGGCCATCATCCTCATCATCACCATTAGCAGCAGTGGCAGGCTGTTCATCCTGACTCATATCCTCGTACAGCCTCGATCCTTGGTGCACTTTTAAATTGGATAAAAGATTAATGATTGTCAGAATTCATTCAAGAGAAAAGAATATGTTAAAGTCTCTTTGGAGGTGTATATGTAAATAGGTTCCCCACAGCTGCATGAACCATTAATTTGCCGTTGTAATTCTTAGCTTTATTTTGGCATCTGCCATCCCGAATGCCTTTACTTTATAAATTATATATTATCGCGAAATTATATAACAAAATACAAAATCATAGTACAAACAATACTTCTACATGAAAGTCATCAGTAATTCACTTGTTTAAAATCAAATTATTATAAATATAAATACAAGTTGCTTTGAAAGTTAAATAAGAACCTTTACCTTTTCTTTAAAGATCAATTTAACCATTGTTTTTTCACTCAATCACGTTCATCATCCGCGCGTCGATAAAATGTCACGTGACAAATTTTTCTGCATTTTTTTTTATTTGTGACTAAATTGCTTCTAAAAACACAATTGCAAAAAGTTTATATTTAAGAAGTAATAAAAAAATGAAAATACGGAAAAATGTCTGTTCCTTGTGTATTTATGTATCATCGCCACAACATCGTGCCTTACCATCTAACACTGCCCTACTATAATACTATGCCGAGTATATGGGACCCATATGGGACCTATCTGGGGTATATCATGGCAAAAGATGTGAAGCCGATTCATGCAGTAATGAACGTTTTTCACATAGTATCGATGTTTACATATTTTCATATAACAATGATCTTCGTTTCCCTTTGTGTATCCAATTAATATAGATGAGCAGCTATATGGGTCGCATCTGGGGACCATCTGGGCATTCTCAACCATATGGGTCCTATATGGGCCCCATATGGGCTTTTTGCCTAGATTCAGCCCATATGGGACCCATTTAGCCTTGCTGGGTATCGACCTGCTACAGTTTGTGTCATAGTCATGTAATGTCGAATGAAACAGAAAGTGTGTGAATATTCCTCAGTTTATCTCAGTAATTTCAGACCAAAGTCTTGAGCATGTAGTATAATGCATATGCATATTTAAAAACCACTGATATAAATTAGTAATCTGTTTATTTTGTGACATAGGTTGAGGGCATTATTAAGATACATATACATCAAACATACAGGGAATAAATAATATTTGGGTGATTCGATCCAGAGGTATTTGTCGTTGTAGAAGGAAGCCTTAAACATAAACCTAATTTATATGTCCAATGCATTTTGTTGGGATGCATTTGGTTAGGCTGGCATATCCTGGAAGTAAATTTAATACGCCTAAGTCAAGTTCCAATGGTAGAGTAGATTTTACTAAATTTCCTAAATGCTTTATCCGTGGCAGTGCATTATTTTTTAAACCAAAGCTCCAGATAAAGTTTTATATGATATTGAGAATTACTCCATACCGTATACGTATATATTTGGCGTATTACACATTTCAAGCGACTTATACTACATGATCTAATTGAGAATCAACATAAAACTCTATAAGTTTTTCCAAAGGAAATTATGAGCGAGCATATACTATCTTTAGATTTTTATGTTGATAATAATGTTTTACAAATACATGACTATACTCACAAAACTTTGCAGGCCGAAAGCCATTCAACGCTTTAAGCGCTTTGATTTTTTAAGAGATAAAGGCTCCAAGTCAATACCCAATCCATTGCAAATCTATGATTAAACAGATGCCAGGTCGTACAAAGTTTGTACTACCTGTTGCAGTTTATATTGCCTGTGCTTATCAGTAAATTTATTTTTAGCATATTGGCGGATTAGAAATCCCTCATATACATACGTTCACAGGGCATCTATACTTCATGTTTGTTTTTTGTTTTTTTAAAGAGTGTTCCTTGGTTACAACAACAAATCTCATGTATAGTGAAATATCATGTTCATTATAAATTGAAACGTGCTTACTCAAAATAGTTTTCCGTGTTTTTTTATCTAAATGTTTTGCGCACAGCTCCTGGCATTAGTAAATGTCATTGACACATGTGTTCAACTATTTCATTGTTTCACTCTTCTGCTAACCCAAACACGAAATATAGAATAAACACAGGCTTTACATTGACTCAATGACAAGTATTTCGAAACCATTTTGTGATTTAAAATCCATAAACACCACCGACCGAACTTGTGAAGCAAGGTCACCGGTGTTAACTTAGAAATTTTACTTTCGAATTCACCACTCACACTTTCTGCACTGTTATTTGATATTTAACCATAAAATGTTATAAAATGATTTCCTCATACATAATTAACAGATATTTGTGTCTACTCATTCGATGGCAGCCGCTGACACTTCTATTTTTTATCTATTAACAACAATATTTTCTATGAACTGAGCTGGCCGGTGAAAACAACACTCACGTGACAGTTATTGATTGTGTCGGCTGTTAAATTTGCCAATGTTGATTGCTATTGTTATTTTAACAACTCCTGCATATTTTAATTAATTATTTCTTACAAAGAACGCCTGCTATCGCTATCGCCAATTCCGCCATTGCAAACAGCGCTGCCACGACAGTTGACTGGCTCACATACTATCACTATAAATTGGCGAACACCAAACCAGTCGAGATATACTGCATTCGTACTCTTATCTGTTCGTTTTTCTTTCGTTTCCACCAAAATCAATACGGTCGGGAAAATAATATTGAAAAAAAGTGAAATTCATTTATTTTTTTTATTTTTTTGTACTTTTCGTAAAATTAGATTTTGTAACCCAATTTATATAAAAGTAGTGGCCTTAGGTAGAAAACCTGTGTTTTCTGCACATTTCATTCAAATTTAACTCGGTATCCTTCATACGAACCATTCTTGTCGACATTTATTCATCGTTTCTGGTATATTTATATTAGTCAATCTTATTTGGGAGTAATATTGCATCTTTAAAACACCTTACTTAACCTTTATCTTAATAAAACTGATCTTATTTGATATTATCTTATCTTTTATTTATATATATTTAAAACCATCATACATTAATATTTCTCTGATCCTGGAACATTATTTTTCGAAAGCAATTTTTTAATATTTAATTAGCACAATCAATGTAGTTCAGTATGTTTGGAGATATTTAAAGTGACACTCTTATTCAAAATCAACACATACACATGTATAACAAACATCAATTTTGTCTGATAGACCTTTAACTACTTACTAAATAAGGCATTTATTGAAAAAAATAATTACTGATAATAAGATTGTAACCGTGTGTTTAATAACAGAAAGCACATTTTTTTTAAATGATTGGTGAATGTTATAAGATTTCAAGTGATATACTTTAGTCTCATAAGGTAGAAATAACGTTGTTTATGCTGATTTCTTTCGAATTAAACTCGGTATTCTTCATGAGAACCATTGTTTTCGACATTTACTCATCCTTTTTGGGATATTAAAACAATATTATTAATTGTGGTAAATTTTATTTGGGAGTAAGAGTTCATCTGTAATTATATTCAGGTAAATGCATTAGTAGAAGCCATTAAATACGGACGGTGACTGTTAAAGGGCTAGTTTAAATCTTCTATGAGTGACCCCCCCCCCAAAAAAAAAAAAAAAAAGAAAAGAAAAAAAGAGAGACTGTGTACAGTACAAAACCTCTGTTTATTGATGTGAATCTGCTTGACTTGATCCCTCTTATCAGATCTCCGATCTGAGTATCCTGCTGTACAGATTTGGAAGTTTTAGTACAGAAATGGCCCTGATCAAATAAACGATTACACGTGAAATTGCCCCCCCCCCTACAGTGACACCAGCTAGTGCAACTAAAAGGAGATGCACAGCAGGGGATTTTCATGCAAAACATTCCTTAAACAAGGCCTTTAATCACTTATTTAAAACCGAATATTTATAAGGAATGCTTTATTTTTGTGATATTACCTGCCGGTGTTGTTGTAGTAGTTGTTGTTGAAGTTGTTGTTGGCGGTGCGACGTATTTTCTCGGGGCGTCTGCAAGTGTGAACAAGTTAGATGCCAAATAAGTAATGTATATACCAACCTTAATACCATTTAACAATGAACGTCCTTCGTGTTCTTGTGGGAATATGTTAGTTCGTCAATGTATTTCGACAACATATCGTTAATTAAATTATAAAAAGGTTGTAAAACCATTTATTAACATGCTGCTTCATTTTATCATTTATCAAGGCAATTTCTATCTCTATATAATGTCTAATTATCATGTGTTTCCTGTACTGAGTGAATTGAGGCGTTGTTTTTTTATACTTTAAACCAAAGATGTAGAATTTCATCAGCACAATTTAGAAATTAGTAATCGCTGTGTGTTTTTCATTGCTGACTATTCCGAAGCTGATATTTTTTAATGTTAAATTTATATTAATATGATTATCTTTTAAGAATTGGTTTAGACTACACCATAGCGGTTGTATTTTCGGGCACTCCCAGAAAAGATGTTCCAGTGTTTCAATGTTGGAATGTCAAAAGTCACACAAACTTGTTTCATTATTTTGCATTTATTAAGGAATTCATTACAAGGAACGATTCTGTGTAAATATTTATATTGAAAACCTCTTATGTTTAACAATTGAGAATGGTCGAGAATGGACTAAGGTGGCTCTGGTTTCTATATTCTATATAAGATGTCAGTCATTCGATCTAAAAGTTGACTCCAAACATAAAAAGATTTTGTTTATGATTAAAATATTTATCCAACTTCATCTAAAACATTTCCAGATTGCAAGAAACCTACAGGAAGGATCCAGTTATATCCCAAGCAGGGGTAAAACTCCCGATCCACTGGACATCTATGAAGGTCACGGAGGTCGTTTGCATCAAATTGGACCTGAACGACACCATGCAGCGGCTGGAGTACCAGGAAGTGGATAAACACTTCCACAAGTCGATGCCCAATGCAACCATCGCCAGCGTACATAGAGTCCAGAATGCACAGCTGTGGGAGCTCTTTAACCTGTATTTACTTAATAATGAGGGTGTTTCCCCCCCAAACTGCTTGCATAAAGAATACAGTTTAAATTTATTTATTTTACAATGATTGTGAAACAAGTTATTAAAACATTGTATTAATTACTTTCGTTGGCACGATGTTATGGTGTGGTCGTGTGTTTTTGGGGTTACCGGAGAAGCTAGTGCTAACCACTTTGCAGACCGCACAACCTAATACAGAACACTTTTACTCTTATTATAAGTTGAAGTCTGTGTAACAGTGGGTTTTTTTTCGGAATACTTGAGAGCCATACAATGGTGTATCCCCTTACTGCTTGCATGCAGAGCACTTGTACTCACTTGATTAAGTCAAGACCATGTTACAGAATGAGTTAATAATAACGCCAAGGTCTCCTATGATTTCAGTAAAAAGCGTGAAATGGAGAGAAAGTATGGCCAGGGTGGCGCCAACGAGCTTCATCTTTACCACGGCACAAGACCTGACATCGTCGAGAACATTGTACATGACAACTTCGACTTTCGCATTGCAGGAAGCAGGGTTGGCGCCCTGTATGGCGACGGGTCATATTTCGCTACAACGGCCAAATACTCTGACCTATACATCTCAAGACTCGGACATTGGGTTTAAGACAATGTTTGTGGCCAAAGTGTTGGGGGGCAAAAATTGTCTTGACGCCCCGGGAATGAAGCGACCACCACATATTGATCATAAGGACTTTAAGAAAGGCTACTATGATTCAGTAGTAAATAATATACTATCACCTACAATTTACTGCGATTTTAATATGAACCAATACTATCCAGAATACTACATATTAGAGTACCACTAATGTTGCGAACGTTTTGAAAGAAAATATTTGTTTTTCATTAATTGATAAGACAATGGTAGTATTTGATATATATTGCAAACGCAATCTATGAATTATATTATTTAAGTTGAATTAATATTCTTTATTAATTCAAAATAAGTATTTTTAGTCATTTATATTTGTAACATGTTGTTATTCAATGACGTTGAATCATAAGTCTGCCCTCATCAAATGAAGAAAAAATGTCCACCATAATGCCACTGTTGGTTGTTTAATTTCATGATTTTCTTTCTTCACTGCTGTTTAGTTTTGGCCGATCTTGCATGGTTTAAAAATTGTGATGTCGTAACTTAGTTTTGGGCAATCATAGTTAATAATAATAATATTTTCCTTATCAATTGTGAAATAATAACTGCTAACAATTTGTGAAGTAATATTATCGTGCAAAATGTGAAAAAAATACTGCTCATAAAATGTGAAATTATGAATCCTCACAAAATATGAACTGCTCAAGAAATGTAAAATAAAAGACGCCCCAAAATGTGAAAATAAAATCTCGCTAAATGTGAAATAATAAATGCTCATGAAATGTGAAATAATAAACACTCACAAATATTAGCCCATCTACAGTATACAAACAGCACATTTATATGATAAAACGTTTGGAAAATACCTTGGTTAAATTTATTTGTTTCAGTTAAATATTAAAAGTGATTTTTAAATTTTAACCATTCATACATGTATAGTTGTATTAGTGATGAAACGATTATCGAGTACAATCGATAAATCGTCGCTGACAATGCTATGTCGGCGGCAATCGATAGTGGTTGTCAAAAATCGATGTCGCTAATGTTACTTCCGGTAACTAAGTATTTTTTTGTTTTGTGGTAAAGGTCGAGTTAATGTCAATTTTTCTGTCCGGTAAATTCTCGTTTAGTTCATTTTAACACTCTCTTACACAATTGCGGTGAATGTAAACACTTTTGTTAAAAAACTTACAAACTATCCCAAAATTACAAATTGTTTTTAATTGTTTATATATTTCATAAAAGCTTATTCAATAACCCTCTATATATCTATTTGGTGTAGTGGGTCCGGTCTTACCTACTTTTTTGTATCGTTTGTAATTAACTAATTTACTTTCTTTGTGAAAGTTTCATGAAATTAAGATATTCTAATGAAATGTTCGATATAACGTGTTATGAATGCTAAGCTTGTTCACAGATATTAAATATGCTTTAACATGGATAAAATGCTAAGATAACTTACTTGATGCGATGTGCATCAGTTTGCAATTAATGTGCAATTATTAAGTATGTGCTGTGTTTTTATATTTTTTCGTTAAGTTATTAAAGACAGAAAATTGTTATGGACATTTACTTTCTGTTGCAAAAAGCATGACTATAGCATCACACATACTGATTCCAGACTTAACCATTTAAATGATCATGATGATACTATGTATAAAGAATGTATTCCTTACTGATATTATGAACTTTCGATTATTGTCCGATAGTAAATCGAAGTGCTTGGTCCGATTCGATTCGATTATCGATAGCAAATGTAGTTCGATTTTCAAACACTAAGTTGTATACATATATATCTTGTCTTTTTGAAATGTTTTTGATGAAGTTAATTATATATATCTATTTGCTTCAGTGTAACCTTCAATGCTCTAAGAATGGATGGTCCTTGGTGATTTACATGTATGACAATCAATTTCTGTCATGATTATAATAAATTTGTATTACCTGAAACATTTCTATTAATTATTTTCAGCAATCAATAGCTAAGGTGATAGAAAAGTGCTTGTTAAAGTGTGTGCGTGTGTGCGTGTGCGCGCGCGTGCGTGCATGTGTTCGCGCGTGCGTGTGTGTTCTTTAAGATATTGCTTTATTTCTTCTGGAACGTTATATGTATCCGCAATTTAATCTTGAAGAAGTACACAAAGAATCAGTACTTGTACGGTGTTATTTCTTAAATAAAAGGTTTTCTTGATTGTTTTCTTACTTGGTCTTGATTCGTGATGCCATTCGGAACTCCTCGGCCATTGTTATCGAAAACAACCTCGAATGTATATGAACGCTGAACAATGTCAGAAATCTTTACATTTTAACTACGCTGCAAGTAGATCGCGTAGTTATTTCAATTAAGCAGTTCAACTTAATAACTAAATTTTTGGGAGTCTTTCTTATGCTTGCAAGAAAACACTTCATCAAATGGCAATCAATTTAAACTTAGATCTACAAATACAAGCTTAAACACTACATTTAATTAATAATGTTTTCAATTTTTAGGAACAACTTTCACTGATGTACCGGCATAATTCCGAGGTTGTTTTTGATAAAAATGGCCGAGGAGTTCCGAATGGCGTGATGTTTTGTCCATGTAGTTTCTGCTGTTCCATTCATAGGCATGAGCAATTCTGTGCGTCCAATTAACATTTAACACACGAATTCACTCGACGCTGGTTGCCATTTAACCACTAAATTCAATTTGAAAGGGGTGATATTTCGTCAATACATTATAGCACATGGTTCTTACAATGTAAACTCCTGGAACGTATTCGTAAAACATCTTAAGTCATTTCCTAACTTAAATCGATTTCTGACAATTTTCATAGTCAAATTAAAAAAAGTATGTCTTTTTTAACATGAAAGTATTTTTTTTTCAATAACTTAATGAAAATGAATTATTTGGGATTTTTTTGATTTTTTTATTGCATATGACTAAAGAGATATCAAAATTAGAAAAGTAACTTGAGTTAGGATATGACTTGAGAAATCTTATGAATACCGCCCCTAGATCGTTGTTGTTCTTAGTAGCTTATTGTGACTTTTATAAGGACCCCGTGCTGGGTAGGGTTGTAATGCTAGTAATCCGGGTAACACAAGTAGAACTCTAGAAAATACTCCAATGGATTACGTTGATTGACTTTGACAAACGGCTTAGGGCAAACGAACAAGCGGAGTTTAGCTTAAACTTATTTATTTTTCAACAATTGTGAAACAAGTTATTACAACATTATATTTATCATTCTCTTTGGCACGATTTTACGCGAGAGTGTGGTCTTGTGTTGTCGAGGAAACCGGAGAACCCGGAGGAAACCCACTTGTCCGGCTTGGTGACCACTCACCAAACTCACATGCGCCCAGGCCGGGAATCGAACCCGGATCGCCTAGGTGAGAAGCGAGTGCGCAAACCGGACAACCCAAACTACAAGCGGAGCTAAAATCCAATTTGCATCATTGTTGTTTATTCCGTTTAGGGTTGAATGCACGTATATTGGTGTAATACTAGAGTGAAAATAGCATATCATCACTTATTATTCCATAATCATGAATGTTATTTCTGTGGTGATAAACGTGGCATCAAGTTTGATTATAAGCCCAGCACAAGAAGCGCCATTCTCATTTATCTGAGGTTTGATAATGATAAATCTACGCATAGTATCATCACTCTGGTGAACGAGAAAAAGAAGCGCCAGCTACATGTACTCCAGGCCCCAATATCACGAAAATACTTAACTCAAATCTCAAACTAAATCTCAACTCATTTTACCACATAAAAACATAGTGTTGTTCAAAATCTTGCATGTTGTTATACTTATTGAAAACGTATTTTCTCATAGAATGTGTTATTGCGGATTTTGACAATATTTCAAAGAAAACCTATTCTAGAGCAAAAAATATACTTGAGTAATTGTTAAAAGGCAATGAAGTACATTTTTGGCTGTAGAATAGTTTCCATTGTAATCTGGACCAAAGGTATCAATTAACATATTCAATGATAGAATGCGGTTTAAAAATGCGTTAAAACATATTTTTTCAATATTTTTTTATGTTATATGGTAAAATGAGTTGAGATTGAGTTTGAGATTTGACTTAAGTATTTTCGTGATATTGGGGCCAGCTTGTTCTAATTCTCCTAAAGTGTTCATTATTCTCCCCTGACAATCGAGTTGCACACAGTCACCTTGCTACCGTGTCAAAACAATTTATCTTCATAATTTACACTTATGTCTCTTAACTTAAAGATTACTCTTACTCGTCAATAAGATAAACCACAATTAATACAATTGTTTTAATATTCCAAAAAGGATTAATAAATGTCTAAAACAATGGTTCTTGTAAAGGATAAAGAGTTTAATTTGAAATAAATGTGCAGAAAACACGATATTTCTACCTTATGAGACGATAGTAGATCACAATAAATCTTTTAGCATTCACCAATCATTTAATATTTTTGCGTTTTCAGCTAGTAAATACATGGTTGCAATCTTGTTATCAGTAGTTAGTATTTTCGATAAATGCATTATTTAGTAAGTAGTATAAGGTTTATAACTCAAAATGCATGTTTGTTATACATGTGTATGTATTGATTTTCAATAAGAGTGTCACTTTAAAATTAAGTTCTAAAATCTAAAAGAAAGCAACATTATGCAAATAACAACCCCAATTGAACATGCTGCATGTAGCTAATTTAGCTTATCTTACTGTAAAAATGCAACTTTTAAATGTTATATACATGAAACAAATGTTGAAAGAAAAAGTTCCTATCATTTTTATAAATGATACGAACAAATACGGAGCTGTTATTGCACCCTTAAAATGACAATACATTAAATACAAATACAATTTATTCATGAACAAAGATTGTCCCACATTTTATTTCAATTCCGTTCCCCATGGAAACTATATACTGATCACTAGCGGGTTGAGAGAGGGGGGGGGGGCGCACCACAATCCTCCATGCAAATAGTTTATGTCATATACTTTCGGTTCTGAGGTAGGGCTACATATCAAAAGGTTTCGCCCCTAAGTTACGCCCCCTCTCACGTCAATATTTGGATCCGCCCCTACTGATAATAGTAATACTCTCAGCTTGCGATTTACTTTAATTCACTTAGCTCATAAACAAAGCACATGCGATTATGTACAAGAAACAACCATGTTGGGTGTAAGGAAATAAAACTTTGTTTCAACTTTGTGATTGAGCACCGTATGCCCTGTTCTTGAGGAAAGAAGATTAAATGCCAAGGTCATCGTCATCATTTATGCTTGCCTGTGCACCCAGAAGACTAGAATTCCGCGAATCGGATGTGTCATCTGACCGGAGCGGCCATCAATTTTCTAGTAAAGGTCACCATGACCTTGACCTACTGATCAAAATCAAAAGTGTTTATCTACTGACCATGACCAATATGTATACCAAGTTTGAGGCCTCAACAACAAGTAATTAAAAGGTTATTAATCGGAAAAGTAGGTGTAACGCGGAGGACGCGGACGTTGACGTCGACGATGACACCGGAAAACGTTATTTATGAGACACAATGGTCCTTATGAGTTTCGGAAATAGTAAGAATTTCGAAACAAGGATATATTGAACTTTGACTTCGAAGAGTACCACGAGGATTGAAAGCGAAAAGGTTCTATCTGCATCTTTATTTAATGTCACTTAGAACCTTTTCGCATTCACACCTCGAGTCCAGCTTTTTGATTTCTGTTAGAAAACGTCGGGAAAGTGTTTTAACTATTTGTTGTAGCTCTTCTGTTTCCGCGTAGAAAAAGGTCAACCTATAGTCCTTCCATTAGTGGAGTCGGCGTAGTTGTTGCCGTTGGCTTCGTTCGAAAACATGAAAGCTGTCAATTTCTACACGATTCGATTGAAAGAATAGCACTCAGTAGACGCCACTAATGTTGGCATTATTTAAAGGCACACACGGGCATAAGAGACACACACATGGCATAAGTTTGGTTTGCGTTTAGTTCAAGTGGGCTTGTGGCTGATATGCTATTCATATATGCACCTAACACACATATAAGTACCTTTTCGTTCCTATACAGGTATATCATAATGTTCATGAACTTTCTTTTATTGTTTTATAGCTACATCGGCACAGGCCTATAATTGAAAGACAAACACAACATTCTGCTTTCTGTTCTCACTCACAAATAACAAAAACACTGCACACAATATTACATCAATTTATTGATATATTTTATATTGATTGATTGGTCATTGGCTTCTCTACCCTTTTATGTGTACTTTTAAATAAACTTAATGTTAGCTATGAATTTCAAACTTAAAACCCTTTGCTCCCCAAGCTTAAAAAAGTTGACCACTGGCCCTATAGTGCGAATTACTGCTGTAGGACTAGACCATGTGATATTTGTCAATGAAATTATAAACAAAACATGCTAAGCAAAGTCCATTTTAAATGCAAACTGTGCTAGTCATTTCCGTTAGCGTTTCACAATAAATAAGGAATGTAAATAGAATAGCGCACTAAATTCAGAATTCGCTTAAACTACTACTTCCAAATTCACATTTCAGCGCATCAGGAAACGACCGGGTTCGTTTGTGAAGCAATATGGAGTCAAATGATAAAATATATTGTATGCTGCATTGCTTGTTCCTTCCTTACCTGAAAATATATAAAGTATATTACAAATTATTTAAACATCTTCTGTAAATTCAAGAACGTTCATCTCGTCATTTAATCACATTTCGAGGGGTGAAAGCGAAAAGGTTCTATCTTCTTTATTCAATGTCACTTTTTCGCATTCACCCCTCGATATGCAGTATTAATACCTTAGCAAATACATGTATGCAATATTATTCTAACAAGCGAGAGCAAACCGCTACAGCTAAAACAAACGAGAAAATAACAAATAAAATACATTTTTAGTAGCTATTTTATTAAGAAGAGGAAAATTAAGATAAAATATAACCTACTTTTTATTTCTTCCATGGCATATCCACGGGAACTTTCCACATGACGTAGTTTCCGCAACACACTCCGAGTTTCGGTGTATAGACCTGTGTGCCACAACAATACGACTCAACCCCATACTTCTTTGGCCGTACAACACCACCACAGCACAGATGCAGCCATGCATCAAAGCATTCTCCACCACAACACTCTGAGTGAAAACTGCCAATACTTTTAACAACCTTGCAGTTACAACAGACCTGCCTAGAACTGTCATATGTACGGTTACAACAACAGCAATCGTCAAAGTGCGTTGTTTTCTCGATCATTTGTCCATCGCAGCACAGCCCTCTCTCTGGATTGTAGCTGCGAGTGCCACAGCATCTAGTTAACGGACCAACCCATGCGTGCTGAATCACTCCGTCACAACACATGTCAATATCTGCATCGTAACTCTTGCCTTCACAACACCGTGTGTTACCCTTGGGGTTCTTGACTGGTTGTGGTGTTTCTTCTCCTTCGTATGTGCAACAAACCTCAGTAACTGGATTGTACGTTGTTTTTCCACAGCAAAGCATATCGTCGGCATTTTTCTTCTCCCGAATCTCATCAGCACAGCAAATATGTGTTTTGCGGTTATAAGGTTTTCCATTGCAACAATCAGACATACCGTATACACCCGGCAGATCAAATAGCATACCATCACAACAGATGTTTTCATAGATACTGTAACTCTTTTTCGAACAGCAACGCGTGTCCATTCTGTCGTCTGTCAGTATATTGTTGGAATTCCCGTCGCAGCAGAGTTCTTTGTCTGCCTCGTAAGTCTCGTTGCCACAGCAGCAGTCGTCGTTTGCATGGTTCTTCACTAACATTCGGTCAACATCACAACATATCATTTCATCGGTGTCGTAAGCAACATCACCACAGCACTCAATGTTACTCCCAGGCCTTTCTTGTACTTTGCCCATGCAACAAATGTGTGTATCAGGATTGAGTGATTGCATCTCGCAGCATACATAATCACCCCTCAAAGTCTTGTTGACAACGCTACTGTCGCAACAAAGTTGTGTATCTTGATCATAGCTAACCTTTTTGCAACATCCGGTATCTTGGCCATATTTTGGTTGCGGCACGCCCTCGCAACAAATTTCTTTCCTCGTATTGTATGAACTATCGCCACAGCATGCATTGTCATCTTGGTGGGGTTTATCGTTAACTTCGTTGGAATCACAACATATTTGTTCTTTTGGGTTATAACTTATATCGCCACAACACCTAGTTCTTCCGTTGTCTGCAGGTTGCGAGTGACCATTACAACATAATTCATTCTGCGTGTTAAAACTGCCTTCACCGCAGCACCAGGTATCATCCGGTTTCTCTTTCCTTCTGATTTGATCGTCACAACATAGATGTGAATCAGGATCATAGCTCTTCTTTACACAGCACCGTGTTTTCGCACCTCCAACCTTCTCTTGTACTACACCTTCACAACAAACTTCAGTTCTTTCATCGAAAGTTGAATTACCGCAGCAACAGTCGTCATTTTGATGTTCTTTATCAATTACTTTCATATCACAGCATAGTTGTCTCTTCGTGTTCATGCCATATGGACCGCAGCATGACCCGTCGTTCACATTACCATCGACATCTTGAGGCATTCCATCGCAGCATATTTGAGTTCTTGTGTTGTACGTACCTTTTTCTCCGCAACAACAATCATCTTTATTGTTCATCTTGTTGCGTACGTCCTCTTTGCAACATATTTCCGATCTTGTATCAAATGATTTCTTAAGACAACATGCAGAGTACTTGCCACCCTTCCTTTCGACAACCTCCATGTCGCAACACATCTGCCTTTCAGTATTGTATGCTTTCTTGCCACAGCAACAATCATCGTCTTCGCTGGAAGAGTCCATCAGATCAAAACCATCACAGCATACTTTATTTTTTGGATTATAACTGCGCATATCACAGCAGAGTGTAATATCGCCCGTAAGTGGCTGAGGAACACCGTTACAACATATTTCCTTCCGTGTATCCATCGTGGTATTTCCACAACAACAATTATCTGAAGCGTCGTTTTTCGGTACTAGTCCCTTATCACAGCACATAAACATTGCTGTGTTGTAACCAACATCGCCACAACAATTTGCGTCGTCATCTACTGAGGACTTTGTATAAGGATTTCCATTGCAACAAACTCCTCGCCTTGTATCAAACGTTGAATTACCACAGCAGCAGTCGTCACGTTTGTTGCGTTTCTCTCTTACGCCTTCCTCGCAACAAAGATGAGAGCGGGTATCAAAGCTTTCACCGAAGCAGCAAGACGTAAACTCGACACCAGCGACGAGTGGCTGCGCCTTTGTATCGCAACAAATCTCCGTTTCAGCATCGATCGTTCCTTTTCCACAACAACCATCGTCTTTCTTTCCTCTCTTCTCTACCAATTTTTTATTACAGCAAACATACATGTTTGGATCAAAACTGATTTCGTCACAGCACTGTGTCCTGTTTCCTCCAGGCTGCACATACAGACCATCGCAGCAGAGCTGTTCATCTGAATTAAATGGCTCGTCGCCACAGCAACAGTTATCATCCTTGTTTTCCTTCTTAACAAGCTGCATGTTGCAACACAAGTATCCATTAGGATCAAAGCTCTTATTTACACAACACATTGTTTTATTTCCTGCAACCCTGTCCTGAACGTTCTTGCCCTGGCAACAAATGTGGCGTCGCGTATTCATTGCCCATCTGCCACAACAACAGTTATCGTCTTCGGCGTTCTTCTCAATAATTTTCATTTCTCCATCACAACATAAATGTGAGTCAGGATTATAGTTTTCATCCTTACAGCACTTATCTCTAGCAGAATACCGATCTCTTACAGTTTTTTCACAGCAGATTTGTGATTGGGTATTAAATGTTTTGTTTCCACAGCAACAGTCATCTTTCTGATCGGTTTTAAGAAACACCATACCATCACAACAAAGCTCGTTTCTTGTGTCAAAACTCATATCTCCGCAACATGTATGATATTTTCCTCCAGGATAAACTTGCTTGTTGCAACATATTTCACTCCGTTCTGTCATGGGTGTACTTTCACAGCATGTGTCGTCGCTATTCTTGGATTTTTTAATAAGAGTACCCTGGCAGCAAATATGGGTCGTAGCGTCATAACCTACATCGCCACAGCACATCATATCGTCACCTGTTTTTGTAAATACCTTTCCAAGACAACATATATGTGTTTTCGTGTTGTATGTTTCGTCCTTTCCGCAACAGTAGTTGTCTTTTGGATTTTCTTTTTCTCGAAGATCTCCAGTATCACAGCACACGTAGTCTTTACCATCATATGCAATCTCGCCACAACAGTGTGTTCCTATACCTGGTACACCCTCGCAACATATGTGTTGACCGGACGTCATAGTGGTGTTTCCGCAACAACAATTATCTGTCACTAATCTCTTATTTCGTAAACCATCTCCACAGCAAATTTGTATTGAATAATCATAACTGGTCTTGTGACAACAGTTCGTTGTCTTTCCAAATGATGGTTGAGGTTTTTCGTCACAGCAAACTTCCCGCTGTGTATTAAATGTTTTCTCACCACAGCAACAGTTGTCATCCTCGTGGCTTTTGTTTTTTACGTCATTTGGTGCACAGCATATTTCTGTGTTTGTGTCGTACGCAATTTCATCACAACACTCCATACTTTTACTTCTTCGATCAAATCTCTTTTTATGACAGCAAATGTGATCTTCTACATTCATCGTACCCTTGCCGCAACATCCATCATCATCATCATCCGTTTTGTCCACAACATCGACATCACAGCATAGCTGCTTTCTTGGATTGAAGCTCATGCGTCCACAACAGCGGGTTGAAGAACCAGCCACCTTGTCTGCCACAAACTTGCCCTGGCAACACATCTGTTTTTCCGTGTTATATGGCGTGTCTCCACAACACCAGTTATCCTTATCATCTGTTTTGTTAAATAAGCCTGTATCGCAGCATATCTGTGTATTTGCGTCGTAAGAAATGTCACCACAGCAGTGTGAACTATCGCCATAAGAAGGTTGCACGACGGACCCATGGCAGCATATTTGATTTCTAGTATTATATGACTGGTCTCCGCAGCACCAATCATCGGCTTGGCTATTCTTTTGCACTACTTTGTCTTCACAACACATTTCCTTTCGATTATCGTAACTTTCTCTCTTACAGCATCTCGTTGAATCTTTATTACGCATTGGTTGAGGCACACCCATGCAGCAGGTCTCTGTTTTAGCATCGAAGGTGGAATCGCCGCAACACCCGTCGTCTGCGGGTTTGTTTTTGTCAACAACTTTACCAAAGCAACAAAGTTGTTCTTTTGTGTTGTAACTTTGTTTTCCACAGCATGTTGTTGGACCTCTGTATCTTGGTTGAGGTTCACACTCACAGCATACTTCTTTAGATGATTGGATAGTCATATTGCAGCAACAACAATCATCGTCTTTGTCCCTCTTTTGAACAATATTCATATCACAACAGAAAGTTGTGTCAGAATTATAGCTTTCTGTTCCACAACATTTTGTGTTTTTACCCCCCTTTCTATCTTGTGGGACACCATTGCAGCATATACCGGACTTGGTATTGAAGGTTGATGAACCACAACACCAATCGTGATCTGGCTCTTCTTTGTATCTTATGTCTCCTGTATCACAGCATATCTCTTCATCTGAATTGTAACTCTTGTCATTACAACATCTTGCGGCATCACCCCCAACCGCAGGTTGTGGTACTCCCATGCAGCAAATCTGGGTTTCTGTGTTCATCGTTGTTGATCCGCAGCAACAGTTATCATCATTGTCCACTTTCTGTATGATTTTACCATAACAGCACATTTCGGTTTGACTGTCAAATGTCTTGTTACCGCAGCAGTCCGTGTATTTACCACCAACAAGTCTGTTTGACACACCATCACAGCACATTTCACTCTTGGAGTCCACTGTGGATTCGTCCCCGCAACAAGCATCATCTTCTGAGCCATCTTTTGTTCTTACCATTCCATCACAGCATATAGCTTCTCTAGAGTCGTAACTCGTTTCTTCACAACATGAAGTAAATTCCCCAGCAACACGTTTTTGTTTTTCACCAAGGCAGCAAATGTCATCCACAGAGTTCATTGATTTGCGGCCACAACAACAATCATCTTTTCTTTTTTCCTTTTCAATGACGTCTTTTCCACAACACATATGAGCATCTGGATCAAAGCTTATTTCAAAGCAGCACTGGACTTTGTTCCCGCCAATTCTGGGCTGTGGGGTTGTTCCCATACAACAAACTTCAATAGTTGAATCAAGCGTTGAGTTGCCGCAACACATGTTATCATTGTCTTTTGTTTTTTCAATCACAATATTGTCGCAACATATGTGGGTTTGGGAGTTGAAACTGTCCTGTGAGCAACATCTTGCCATTTCACCCCCTTTTCTTTCATCAACATTTCCATTACAACAAATGTGTGTAGCAGTGTTGAATGGAACATCATCACAGCACCAGTTATTGCCTTCATCTCCACGTGGAACAATTTTATCTATGCAACAGATATGTGTTTCAATATTGTAGCCTTTTCCGTCGCAACATGCTGCGCTGTCGACACCTCCTACATCATAAGCTTCCCCGTTACAGCAAATTTCTTTAGCTGGGTTAAATGTGTTTTTAGTTCCACAGCATTCTCTATCATCATCCCTCTTTTTGTTTCTTACATCGCCTTCATTACAACAGAGTTGCGACATTGTTGAGAAGCTTTTGTCTCTACAACATGACGTAAACTCACCGTCTGTTCTCGATCTTGGAACTCCTTCACAGCATATTTCGTTACTTATATCAACTGTAGTGTTTCCACAACACATGTCGGCATCGGGTGAATGTTTTGTCACGATGGTTCGTCCACAGCACAAAGACAAAGTTGAATCGAAGCTTACCTCGTGACAGCATTGGGTATTTCGCCCATACTTCGGTTGTATATTACCTTCACAGCAAAAGTCCTTCTTTGTATTGAAAGATTTGTTGCCACAACACCAGTTGTCATTTTTATCACCTTTAGCTGTCAAAGTGGTTCCATCACAGCAAATTGATTCACTGCTGTCGTAACTCTTATCTAGACAACAACCAGTACGTGGCCCGTAATAATCATTTGTTACACCCAAGCAGCAGACTTCTGTCTCATAGTTGAAAGTACTGTCACCACAACAGCCGGTATCTTCGGAACTGGCTTTCTGAATAATATTCCCATTACAGCAAACTGAATTTTTCATGTTGTAACTCTCCGAACCACAACATTTCCCATTTCTTCCATATCCTTTGTTTGTAACACCCTCACAACATATATCGTCCTTTGAGTTCATAGAACTTTTTCCGCAGCATCCATCATGACTAGGATCATCTTTTGTTATAACTTCTCCGTCACAACAGAGCTCAGACATTATATCAAAGCTTTTCTCACCACAACAGTCAGTAAAAGGTCCACCTTTCTTTGGCTGCGCGACACCCTCGCAACATATTTCGTTTATACTATCGTACGTTGAATCTCCACAACAATGATCATCATCATTATCTTTTTTGTCAACAACATCTTTGTCGCAACATACTTGTGTATCTGCGTTGTAACTCTTAAGTTTACAGCACTTAGTATTGTCTCCATATTTAGGCTGTGGATTGATTCCTCCACAGCAAACCTCATCATCAGGATTATATGTTTTGGTCTTACCGCAACAGCATGTATCATCATCGCTCTCCTTTTCCACAACACCCTTCTCACAACACAGTTGTTTCTCTGGATCAAAGCTGACAGTATCGCAACACTGCGTAGAGGATCCTGCGACAAGAGGCTGCGGTGTATGGTGGCAGCATATCTGTTCCTTTGTGTTAAAACTTGCATTTCCACAACATAAATTGTCGTCCTCATCAACTTTGGTAACAACACGACCTTCGCAGCAAATTTGTTTACTTGGATCGAATGCTTCTTCCAGACAACATTTTGTCATCTCCGCTGCAACACGTGTTCGTACTTTGCCATCGCAACAAATCTCAGATTTGGTGTTCATAGATGTATCGCCACAACAACAGTCATCTTTAGAATTACGTTTCTCCCTTATGTCATTATTATCACAGCAAATATGAGTTTTGACGTTGTGGCTTTCATCGCCACAACAGGAATACATTCTGATTGGTCCTGACTGTGGATTACCATTACAGCATATCTGGCTACTTGCATCAATCGTTCGATTGCCGCAACAGCCATTGTCCTGCTCGTTTATCTTTTCTATGACTTCACTGTGGCAACAAACATGCGTTTTCTGATTAAAACTCTTCTTGCCACAACACTGTGTGTCAGACCCATATCCAGGATTCGGTACATTTTCACAGCATACCTCAGTCTTGCTGTTGAAGGTTTTTACGCCGCAACAACAGTCATCGTCTGGTGATGATTTACTAGTTAACCTCATACCATCACAGCATACCTTATTAGCTGGATCATAACTCTTATCAAGACAACAAAGCGTGTCGTCTCCGGCAACTCTCGGTTGTCTTACATCATTGCAACATATATGGTCTGATGCATGCATCGTGCTGTCACCACAGCAAACGTTGTCTCTTTCATCCTCCTTTGCTATAACTTCTGAATCATAACAGCAAATATGTGTTCGTTCATCGTAAACATTTGATCCACAACAATCACCAAACTCTGGATCAACAGCTTGCGGAACACCTTTGCAACACAGCTCCGTTTGACTATTTACAGAATTGTCATCGCCACAACAGCCGTCATCATTGTCATTTTTCTTTTCTCTAACTTTTCCGTTACAACACAAATGCGTTCGTGTATTATAACTATACTCATTACAGCACATGTAAGTTCTACCGCCAGGCTGAACATTTCTATTGCAACACATCTGTTTTGTATTCATTGTACCGTTTCCACAACACATTGTATCCTGTACGTCATCCTTTTCAACGGTATCGCCGTCACAACAAATATGAGTCGAAGGATTATAGCTGTTTTTATTACAGCACTTTGTATCTTCTGGATCCGGCGTTCGTTTTGGTTGTCTGTATAAGCCTTGACAGCAAACATGTTTCTTCATATTGTATGTTGTGTCACCACAACACCAGTTATCACCTGGTTCTGCTACAGCTACTATCTGGTTTTCACAGCAGATGTGCGTTTCTGTGTTATAGCTCTTGTCGACACAACATGCCCATGTCGGCCCGCCTGGTTGTTTTTTCTCTTCACAACAAAGCTCATTTTCAGTATTAAATGTGTATATTCCACAACAGCAGTTATCATCCGCTGAATCTTTCTCGTGAACATGTATTCCGTTGCAGCACAACGATTTTTCTGGGTCGTAACTAACATCCCTACAACATCTGGTATCAGGACCAGCAAGTCTTGGCTGTTTATTTCCCTCACAGCATATGTCTGTTATTCCATTTGCCGATACATAACTTCCTGGTTTGCCACAGCAGCAATCGTCATCCTTTTCTTGTTTATCAATGACATAATGTTCATCATGATCTCCGCAACATATTTGTGTTCTACTATCATAGCCAACTCCGTGGCAACAATGAGAATATGGACCACCAGGTTGAGCCATTCCATCACAACATATTTCGTTGTCTGTATCAACAGTCCCATTACCACAGCACATGTCATCCTTCCTGGACCTCTTTGGACGTGGGTTCCAATCTCCATTTTTATCACGGCAACATATTTCTTTTCTTGGATCATAACTTTGTTTACGACAGCACTGTGTTAATTCGCCACCGTCCCTTTTATCAACTTCACCGTCACAACATATTTGAGTGTCGGAATTCATAGGTTCATTCGCACAACAGACATTGTCGTCGGCAGAATTTTTTTTAATCAGGTCTGTGCCATTGCAACATAAATATTCGTCTATATCATAACTCTTATATTTGCAACATCTGGTGTCCGGCCCTGCTACAGCAGATTGTGGTTTACCAAAGCAGCATACTTCTGTTTCTGTGTCCATTGAAGTATCATTACAACACCAATTATCGGAGTCTTTGGTTTTCTTGACAAGATTGCATTCACAACAAATCTGGTTTCTGGTGTCATACGATTGACCACAGCAGCAGTCTGTAAATTCCAGTGACCCCCTGATGGGAACTGGACCATCTTTGCAACATATTTCTTCCGAAGAATCCATTGTTGTATCAATACAGCAACAGTCGTCGTCATCGTTTCGTTTGTCTCTGACTCCGTCTCGTTCACAGCAGATTTGTTTTCTTGTGTTATATGCGACAGTACCACAACAATCAGTATATTCTCCGCCGATTCTTGCTTGCCGGACGCCTTCGCAACATATTTCATTTCTTGTATTCATTGACTCGTCTGCACAGCAACAGTCATCGTCAGGTGAATTCATTTTGTAAATGCTTTCATTACAACATATATGCGTACCCATATCAAAACTTTTATTGTCACAACATTGTGTCCGGTCCCCATATCTTGGCTGTTTCACTTTTCCATTACAACAAACGTGCTTTCTCGTGTTGTACGTTTCATCCCCACAACACCAATTATCATCTTCATCCGTCTTCTCAAATAAATCACCGTGACAGCAAATCATGTTCTCCATATCGTAACTAATAGTGCCGCAACATTTTGTCGTATCTGGATCACCATAGGCGGGCTGAACAACCATGTCACAACACACCTGGGTGTTTGTGTCGTAGGGATCATCTGCACAACACCAGTTGTCCTCGGGTTTTTCTTTCTTTACTATTTTGTTTTCACAACACATATGTGTTAGTGGGTTGTAGCTGTTCTTGTCGCAACACATCCAATTGGACCCACTAACAATCTGTGGCTTTCCTAGACAACAAATTTGATCTTCTGTATTCATAGTAGTTTTACCGCAACAACAATCGTCTTTCTTGGATACTTTATCAACCGCTTTTTGATCGCAGCACATTGAATCGTCCATGCCGTAGCTTTCATCGCCACAGCAACCTGTTTGTTGCCCTTTATATTTCATTTGACGTTTCCCTCGGCAACATACAAAGTCTTTCGAGTTCATTGTAGTATTTCCACAACAACAGTCATCATCGTCATCGACCTTTAGAACAATCCGGTTTTCACAGCATACATACATTTTCGAGTCAAAACTTTTCCTGTCACAACAAAAGTAGAAATCATTCTCCTTTGGCTGAGGTGTGTCCTGGCAACATATTTCTTCCTTGGAGTTCATAGTTGTATCTCCGCAACAGCAGTTGTCGTTCGGCGACCTTTTAGTCTTTTTCATTTTTCCGTCACAACAAATGAACGCATTAGGATCGTAGCTCTCGTCCATGCAGCATTTTGTGTCCTTCCCTGCAGGTGCTGGCTGAACCACGTTCATACAGCAAATCTCGCTATTATCATCATATGTTGTGTTTCCACAGCAACAATCATCTTCTGTATTCCGCTTCGGGCGCACTTTCATATCACAGCACATTTCGTCCCTGGAATCATATGCTTTGTCATCACAGCATTTTGTGAATTCTCCACCCTCTTTTGGCTCAGGATTTCCTTTACAGCATATCATGGTGTTGACATTCATCGTTGTACCGCCACAACAACAATCATCATCCGGTCTTCGTTTAGGCACAAGTTTCATGTCGCAACATAGTTGTTCTCTTATGTCGCCCGCATCATCTCCACAACAAAACCCATAATCAGTATCAGAAACCCCAATTGGTTTTCCTTCACAGCAAATTTCGGTTTTTGCATCGATTGTAGCTTTTCCACAGCAGTAGTCATCTGATGGCGTGCGTTTGTCGACCACGTCACCATCGCAACACATCTGCAGTCTTTCATTGAAGCTTTCATTTCTGCAACAAAACGTATTTTCGACTGATGTTAAAATTGGCTGTTTATTTCCTCTGCAACATATATGCAAATTAGTGTTGATGCTGATATCCCCGCAACACCAATTATCCTTAGAGTCGAGTTTCGGTACTACGCGATTTTCACAGCACATGTCTTTGTCGGGGTTATAACTAAGTTGCCCACAACATCTCGTTTTGTCAGAAGCTTTCAATGGCTGTGGAACACCTTCGCAGCAAATATTGTCAAGTGTATTCATTGTAGTATTGCCACAACAACAGTTATCGTCTTTGTGCGCCTTTGTTTCAATTGTGTTTCCATCACAACATATTTCCTTGTTGGTATTTCTGATTATTTTTTCATTACAGCAAACCATGGTATTTGGATACACCCTTCCATCGCAGCATATCTCAGTTTTAACATTGTAACTCTGCTTATTGCAACATCTTGTTCCTTCCTTCAGCATAGGCCCTGGTTCTCCGTTGCAACACATTTCCGTTCTCGGATCGTACGAAACGTCTCCACAGCAACCGATATGGTTTGGTTTGCTCCTTTTCATTACTCTATTGTGGCAACACAGATCTTTCTTAGCGTCATAGCTCTTTTGTCCGCAACATCTCGTAATGCTCTTACGTCCTTTAGCAAGCGACTGAATTGAACCTTCGCAACAAATAAATTTTAGTGAATCAAAGCTCTTCTTTTCACAACACTGTGTACCGCGTTTGAATTTCGGCTGTACCTCATCGTCACAACACACTTCATTATCAGGTGAGAACGCCTCGTCTCCACAACAACAACTGTCAGACTTCTTTGTTTTCTTCGCAAGTTTCGTATTGTCACAGCAGACATGTGTATCCGGATCAAAACTCCGCGTATTGCAGCAGCGGGTCATGTTTCCTGCGACACGTGGCTGCACGTTGCCATTGCAGCATATGGATGCTTTCGGGTCATAATTTTTGTCCCCGCAGCACGCCGATATGTCCCCTCCAACTCTGTCTTGCAGTTTGTCGGCACAACAGATAAGGTCTTGCGGGTCAAATGCCTGTGCCTTACAGCAACAGGTCAGGTTGCCAACAATAGCAGGGACGAGTTTTCCTTCACAACAGGCTTGCTTATTGTTGTCAAAGAACGGCTTTTCGTGCATTCCATCACAGCCGTAACAATTGGGGTGAACGTGTGGTGGAAACAACATACCTGCAAAAACAATCAAACTCGTGTGTTAATACATGTACAAGGAAAATGCTTTTGCGACAGTCATTGACGATGTAGCTCTACTGAGGTGGTATTCAATATGCAACTTAAGTTTATCGAAGGTTCATACATCACTGACTTCGTTCACTCTATTGGTCAGTTCTAAATAACAAGTTATCCGATTAGGTACATCGTTCTTAGATCCAATTAAGACAATATTGAATGCCAGTCCTGAATAAACAGTCAAATAATTATATTAAGAGTAGAAATGTGGATAAACTTAGTAATGCAATATAAAACAAAATATGTAAACACATTTAAATATCATTATTCTATATAAGCTTAGATTATATTAAGGATACTTCTTAGTTTTTATATACCTTAAAAACTAACCTTAGAAATAAACTATTATGGTTTCTACAACCACGTTGATATCTATGTCTCATTATATCGCGGTGGAGTCCCTGGCTTAGAAACGCCAAGTAAGTTAAGATAATATTTTAGTTATATCTTAAACTAAATTTTAAAGACGACCCCCGGTGCAAAAATGGTGCATACCTTCACAGCAGAGTCTATCCATGGGGTCGTAGCTCTCGTGCCCGCAGCAATGGGTGTCTTCCCCAGCCACAAGAGGTTGAACCTTTAATTTGGTAAGATCATTAGCTACCGGGGACTGTGGCAAGAGCATCTATACACAATCAATCACAGTAGTTTGACTTGAATGAACTCGTGCTTTTGTGTCACATGACATGTAAAGATTTAGTGCCATTTAACCTAATATATTTTTTTTTTCTTCAGATTTATAAAATGGGTCACTTTTTTAACAGTCTTGCAAAAAAGAATGAATTACGGCTATTAAACGATGTCAGAAAATCTCGGAATGCCTAAATATCTGTAAGTAAAATCTCAAATCGCAATACAGCGATCGGGAACTCCTCGGCCATTTTTATCGACATCCGGAACTCCGCGGCCATTTGTATCGATAAAAATGGCCGAGGAGCTCCGACTGAATACAACGATCCCGTACACAAGCCAACACAACAGTCATTTTAAGGAGATTGTACTCCTTGTCTGGAGTACTGTCACTTTTAAATATACAAAGTGATTATTTAACAGGTCATATGACACCATAAGCAGGAGTTCATTCCAAACAAACTACTATGCAATCAATACGATACACGCATATTTACAGGTAGCGCACTAACTGGCATCCCGAGCCGCCAGATGTTCCATCTTTATGGCAGCAATAGCATTAGTCAAGGTGGAGTAATATTTTCTCCCACCCAAGATAAGTACATTCGAACCCCGTTGACTCGAACTCGTTTTCATCGTTGGCTCGAACTGAATGTTCAGGACCTATTTATTTATGATGAAGGTAATAATTTCCGCTTGGCTCGAATTTTCCGAGGCTCGATATATTTACGCCGGTCCATTGGAGTTCGAGCCAATGGGGTTCGAATGTATATCCAAATATTTGGCCATGCTAGAAATCATTATTACTAAGTGGTAACACGTATCTTATTACGTTAACCAGTTTGTATGTTACTTATTAAGTGGAATTCGCAAACCATAACTAGATAACCTGTTAGTGTAATACAGCTAAAAAAAGGTAGCAGGTTGCAGTTCTGGGCACTTTCAAGCCTGTTTTAAGTCTTATGATATTTATCTTACCGAAAAGTTAAACGAGTATTAACTAAATAACTAAATAATTATCGTGAAAATTAAGTGGTTAACACGAAACAATTCGCGAACGTTAACAGGTTATCTTACGGCAGTTATATGCCACCATAAGATGTTTTATGAATACTAGGTCTGAGCTTTACTTATTTTCGCAAAGACCTTGGTTCATATTTCATTGATGCGACAATGCTTGGTTTGCATTTTCAAGATAATGTTTTGGAGTGGGTCAACATGTGTTGGTGTTCCTTTGAATACTCAACATTTTCAGCAGTTGCTACAATGCTGTAAACGTTAAACGTATGCTATATATTCTAAATTAACAGGGTTATTCCGGATCAAAACACAGTACTAATAACCCTTTTATTATATGCATTACTGGTTAGATCGCTTAAAAGCCGCATGTTTTCATAATAAATGTCATTTTAAAGACGCACTATTTTATTTTATGACGTCATTTTAACATCGTGCAACGATACTTGTTATTACGTGACGTCACAAGAGTGGAATACGGCCGTATTGCACTTGAGGGGATTACGGATTACCGTATTTTATAATGGATATATAATAATAAATAT
Organism: Mya arenaria; assembly: GCF_026914265.1. Lineage (NCBI taxonomy): Eukaryota > Metazoa > Mollusca > Bivalvia > Myida > Myidae > Mya > Mya arenaria. Next base: position 36,219,181 of record NC_069135.1, on the reverse strand, counting down.
GCATATCTGTCGGATCTGTTGGATATTGTGCAAATAAATCCCACATATTATCCTAAACAAATAGGAATTTCTTTCTGGGGATCAAGTACATTATGTCGTTAAGAAGGCTTATACTTTATGGGGTTGCACAAAGCAAGTATTTTATTGTTGTGTGTTCGTAACACGTGGTTTGTCAATACTTTTTTATTGATTAGATATTACTTAGTTTATGCATTAACCTTTGTTGAACAGTCGGATTACAGGATGCAATTATGTCAACTATGTCGTTAAATATATGAACATATTTTTAGAAGTTAACATATGGCCGACTGTGTCATTAAGTCGATACAGCCCAAACATGCCGATAATGGTCCCAGGGCTTAAAGAGACAGATGGAAATATATATTACCGTGGCCTACATTACTCACTGGCGTCGCGTGGCCGCGTTTTGAATTATTATAAGTGCGCTTTGGGTAAAAAAGTGGGCTTCGTTAAGATAATGACCGGTTTCTAAATTGTTTTCTTTGTCAACTCATTTTCAAAATAAGTAAAGAGTTACTGTCTTGGCTAGAAAGTTCCATTACAGTCAAGTAATATCAAATGACATGGTGAGGGGTGAGAGTGGTCTAGTGGTTTGGGTATCCGCCTTTCACCCAAGAGGTCATGGGTTTGATTCCCACTAATGGTACTATCTCATGGCTTCCCAAAAAGGACACAGTACTGGATTCTGCCCAGGAAACGGACTCGAGGGTGATTCTATAAGCTATCAGCTCGATCGAGCTTAAATGCATTACTAGTAGAATATATTAATATTAAATGCCATCAACTCTACAATTACGAAGACTTGCTACAATTTTCACATTTGGCTGGTTCCCTGCGCTCAGATCTGTAAGCATGTAGCTGTATATAACTAAATTTACCGAGCTTACAGTGTGACTACAGCACGTGTGGGTCCGCGGGTCCATGGGCTCCAATCCACAACACACCGTCCTCTCCCCGGCGATCCTCTCCACAACGTGGTCATTTGTGCAGCACATATGGGAGTCCGGGTCGAACGCGGTTGAGCCACAGCAGTCCGTCCGACGGCCCGCAACCCGCTTGGCCACCGACCACTGGCAACATATCTCCTCGTCCGGATTAAATGCCTGTTGCCCGCACATGTCCCCTTTGATGTAAAGTACAATGAAAAAATGTAATACAGGGAAAACTCGCTATGTCGAAGACGCTGAAATACTTCGAGATAACGAACATTCGATATAACCAAAAAAGAGTGTATGACTAAACCGAAAAAAATCGAAACAAATTCGACGTAACAAGAACATCGAAATAGTTTCGACTGTTTAAGATAAGATACGATAAAGGTAAGATAAAGGTAAGATACGGTGAATTATCTATACTTGTTAATAATATACACCATAAGCGTATATCATACACCATAAGCGTGTAACATACACCATAAGCGTGTATCATACACCATAAGCGTGCATCATACACCATAAGCGTGGATCATACACCATAAGCGTGGATCATACACCATAAGCGTGCATCATACACCATAAGCGTGTAACATACACCATAAGCGTGCATCATACACCATAAGCGTGCATCATACACCATAAGCGTGCATCATACACCATAAGCGTGAATCATACACCATAAGCGTGGATCATACACCATAAGCGTGCATCATACACCATAAGCGTGTATCATACACCATAAGCGTGCATCATACACCATAAGCGTGGATAATGCACCATAAGCGTGCATCATACACCATAAGCGTGCATCATACACCATAAGCGTGCACCATACACCATAAGCGTACACCATAAGCGTGCATCATACACCATAAGCGTGCATCATACACCATTAGCGTGCATCATACACCATAAGCGTGCATCATACACCATAAGCGTGTAACATACACCATAAGCGTGGATCATACACCATAAGCGTGCATCATACACCATAAGCGTGCATCATACACCATAAGCGTGAATCATACACCATAAGCGTGGATCATACACCATAAGCGTGGATCATACACCATAAGCGTGCATCATACACCATAAGCGTGTATCATACACCATAAGCGTGCATCATACACCATAAGCGTGGATAATGCACCATAAGCGTGCATCATACACCATAAGCGTGCATCATACACCATAAGCGTGCACCATACACCATAAGCGTACACCATAAGCGTGCATCATACACCATAAGCGTGCATCATACACCATAAGCGTGCATCATACACAATAAGCGTGTAAGTACGAAGTTGGCCCAGTGGTGTTTATCATTGGTCCAGGTATGAAGTCACGTTCACTTCATATGTATGAGCATATATACATGCTTATGTTGTATGTTAACACATATATATAGATGTCTTGCCGACTAAAAACACACCTTACTTTACCTTTATCTTAATTAAACTTACCTTATTTGATCCAATCTTATATTTTATTTGTGCATGTTTTAAAGCAACATTCCTTATAATATTTCCATGGTCATGAAACATTATTTGTTGATAGGATTTTGCACAAATATCAGATTAAACCATTTACTTAGCACAATAAATGTACTTCAGTATGTTTGGAGATATTTAAAATGACACTCTTATTCAAAATAATACATACCCATGTATAACAAACATCAATATTGATTGATAAACCTTTAACTACTTACAAAATAATGCATTTATGGAAAATATTAATTACTGATAACAAGATTGTAATCGTGTATTTAATAGCAGAGAGCTCAAAAAAAATAAATGATTGGTGAATGCTAAAGGATTTACTGCGGTGTACTATATTTCTTTTAAGGTAGAAATATCGTGGTTTATGCTCATTTCTTTCAAATTAAACTCGGTATCCTTCATAAGAACCATTATTTTCAACATTTATTTATTTATCCGTTTTGGAATATAAAAACAATATTATTAATTGTGGTAAATCTTATTTGGGAGTAAGAGTGCGTCTTTAATCACATTCATGTTTATGCATTAACAGAAACCATAAAGTACGGATGGTGACTGTTAATTACTTGTTTATCAAAACTGAAAATTTATAAGGAATGCTTTATTTTTGTGGTAATTACCTGCCGGTGTTGTTGTAGTAGTTGTTGTTGAAGTTGTTGTTGGCGGTGCGACGTATTTTCTCGGGGCGGCTGCAAGTGTGAACAAGAGATATGTCAAACCAGTAATGTGTGTACCAACCTTAAAGCTGCACTCTCACAGATTTAACGTTTTGACAACTTTTTTATTTTTGTCGTGGAACGAGCCAATTTTTGCGAAAATCTATGGACACCAGTTATATAAGACTGCTGGCAAAAATCAGATCGCAGATTTTTATATTTAAGTTCCAAAATTGATGGTTTATGCATTTTTTCTTAAACCGTTAGTGAGGGTTGAAGCCATAAAACCTTAATTTTCGAACGGAATAATTTTCGAACGGAAATATGAAAATCTACGATCTGAATTTTTGTCAGCAATCTTGTATCATTGGTTTGCAGATATTTACGCAAAAAAATTGCTCTTTCCAAGACAAAAAATAAAAAAAATATATTAAAATGGTCAATCTGTGAGAGTGCAGCTTTAATACCATTAAACATTGAACGCCCTTCGTATTCTTGTGGGAACATGTTAGTACGTCAATGTATTTCGATAACATATCGTAAACTATGAAAAGATGCGTCGATATTTGATATATTTAGACAATCTCAATAAAAAAAATCTACATGACGACTTTTAATACCAATATGTTCAAAGAGTTTTGTTTTAAAACAAATATATAATTCTGACAACAAAATAGCCCGAATGGCAAAAAACTTTCATCATTCTTTTCGCATTCACCATGGACTGTAACCTACCGAGGCAGATTTAAAGAGGTTAATGAAGTTATTCATTCGAAATCAGGGGCCATTTTCAAGAAGCAACTTAGATTGAACTTAAGTTTACGATTAGAAACTAAGTATTTTCATTGGCCTGTATATTTAGCTAAAAAATAGGCTGAAAGGAATCACTGAGGCATATCTAAGGATATGGATAAAATCAATATTGAATACTGGTCCAGCTTTATAGCGAATCCGCGGTCTAGTGGTAACACACTTGACTGTCAATCCGGGGATCGCAGGTTCGATTCCCCGCCGCATCATTAAAAATACTAATCGTCTTCCGGGAGGGACGATAAATGGCACCGTGTGACAATACTATACAATGATGCACGTTAAAGAACTGGGTATCTCTAACCAGGGTTATATTCTGTCTGTGCACTATGCTCCAAAAACCTAAAATGACTAACAATCTTATTATCGGAGCACTCGCCGAATGGGCAAGGCCCGAGTGCGAGTATAAATAAGCTTACACATACACAATTATGGTCCAGCACTGCATCAAAGTGTACTTTTACAAACACACAGACGTAGACTTACCGAAGCAAATGGAAGTATAAAGAGAAGACTCTATGTCGCCAAGGTCGATAAAGCTTCCCACCTCAAACAGATTCGTCTTTGTCGGGGTTGAGGCGATCTGTACAAGCTCATCCCTATCCAGATCTTTCTTATTGCCTATGGCAACTGCTATCATCCTGGAAAAAAGGTTTTTTACGCGCGTGTAAGTAATAAACATTTAACTGCTTACTAAATAATGCATTTATGGTAAAGATTAATTACTGACAGCAAGTTAGTAACCGCGTATTAAATAGCTGGAAATGCACAGATATTAAATGACTGGTGAGTCATAAAAGATTTAAAGCGACCAACTATCATCTTATAAGGTAGAAATACCGTGTTTTCTTGACCTTTTTTCAAATTAAACACGGTATCCTTAATAAGAGTCATTGCTTATGATTTTTATTCATCCTTTTTTTTGGTAAATTCAAATAATTGTATTAATTGTGCTACTGCTTATTTGGATGTAAGAGTGCAGCTTTAATAGTTTGTGAACTCTAACGGCCAGTGTATTATAATGGTCCACATTTTCTTAATGGTTCGTGTATTCTAATGCTCTCTATTATACAATGATTAATGTATTCTAATGGTATATTCTTTATGTCCGTGTCTTCTTATATGTGAATTATTATGGTTGGTGTATACCAATGGTCCATGCTTTCTAATGGTAAAACGGCATTAAGATATAATTTCACAAGTACCACAGTACAATAATATTCTATTGTCGTTTAAAGCTGCACTTTCACAGGCTAACAACTTTTTTATTTTTGTTTTGTCTTGGAATGAGCCCATTTTTGCGTAAATGTCTGGAAACCAGTGATATAAGACTGCTGACAAAACAGAAGATCGCACTTTTTATATTCATGTTTGAAAATTCATTTTTTTATCGCTTAAAGTGTAACTAACTCTTTTATAAAAAATAAAATGAATTATTCGTCAGTTTATCAAACAATTGAGATCTGTTCTATTGTTCGTTATCTTATATGACTGAATTGCAGGCACTGAGTTCTCAGACAAAAAAGATAAATGGAAAAGGTCAAAATTGTGAATTTTTTAGAGTGCAGCTCTAAGCTCTGATTAAATTGATGTCCATTTTATTCACTAATGTTCAACTACGTGAGTTTTAGATGCCTGGGCTGGTATTCAATATTGGTTTTGATTGGGCCGAAGAACGATGTAGCTAACCGGATTACTTGTTATTAATAACTGACCAATTGAGTGAATGAAGTCAATCATGTATGACCATAAGAATGACTTAAATCGCATATTGAATACTACCCTAGGTGATCCCATTCTATTTTGTTATCATTTGTTTTTGATTTATGAATAGAAAAGTAATATGTAAAAACTATCATAAATAGAAGACGAAACCTATTTTGTTGACATTGTCAAAATCGAAAAAAAATTATGTTATTTCTCGTCCGATTTCTGTTCTGTCGGACATTTATTTAAAGCTGCATTCTCAAAGACTGACCATTTAATGACAACATTTTTATTTTTTGGATAGGAATGAGCAAATATTTCGTTAATACCTGGAAATCAGTGATACATGACTGCTGTCAATAGATCAGATCGCAGTATTTTTTCTTATTTACTTTCGAAAATTGAGGTTTATAGCTAAAAACGTTACTAACGCTTTACTAAAAATGAAATTAACGGTAGTTTTTTTCAACAATTCAGATCTGTTTAATTGTTTAAATTGAAGGCATTGATACCAAGCTGATTCCGATAAAATAAAATAAACAAGAAATGTCAAAACTGTCAATCTTTGAGAGTGCAGCTTTAACATAAACGTAATAAGTTAGCAGTGCCCCTTCAAATGATTCCAAAACATCAGGCATCAACATTTAGTATTATAACCAATGGCTCATTGAGATGGCTAGCTCGTTTGTTTAATCGGATACCATATTGGTACGGTAACTAGCTCCAACGTTTTTGTTGTGTTGTGTATACTACTGACGTAAGAGGGGGCGGATCCAGGATTCGACGTAAGAGGGGGCCTAACTTAGGGGCGTACCCTTTTTACTTGCGCCCCTCCCTCAGAAACGAAATTTATTTGGTTTACAGTGTTGGAAGGGGGGGTTGGTGGTCCTCCCCCACGAAAGTTTAACAATTTCTGGTGCATTTTGGGCGTATTTCATTTCTTTTCTTCTCCTATATTGAAATAAAAAAGTAAAATTGGACATTTTTTTTTATTTATTTTTTTTTTTTGGGGGGGGGGGGGTGAATAATCCGCTAGTGTAAGTAATAAATTAGTTTTACTTTTGACGCATAATGCGTGTTCATAAAAGGTTTTGATAAGATATAAAAAGTTGTTTGGATTTGCTATTTGCAGTTAACTGTTATTATAAAATACGTACCTTATCCCCGCTGCTTTCGCTTTCGCCGCTTCCTCAATGGTCTCTTGTTTCACGTCAGACCTGCCGTCGGTTATGACGAACATCACGTTGGGCACATCCGGTCTGTCGCCAGCCTCCTTCGTAAAGTATTCTTCACGGGCGTGCCTGAAATATAGTAAAGATATTACTTCATTTGAACTTATTTACAACTTGTGTCATTTGCGCAATGTTTCATTTAAAATGCTGAAGAAATAGTAGTTATCCTTGTTTTCATTCGAAGCCGACTATTGCCTTCAGACGAAGCATTTATGACGTATTTGATCACGTGGTATAAACACTGGTAATACTGCAAGGTTATATTAACGGATGTTTGGCGATGGTGTGGTCTTGTGTGAAAGCGGCGTAGACGGACGAACCCCACTTTTCCGACTTTGTGACCATCAACCAAACACAGATACGCCCAGGCCGAGACTCGAGGTCATGACACGTTGAAAATAGCGTCCGACCCCGTCGGACAGTCGAACCCCGTTGGTTCGAAATCCCAGGTACTGGCGAGAAAATACCTCGAGCCTCGGACAATTCGAGTTAAAAGGGATTTTTTACCTTCAGTAAAAGAAAAACGGTCCTTTACATCTAGTTCGAGCCAACAAGGATTTCGAGCCTACCGAGTTCGAGCCAACGAAAATTTCGAGCCTACCGATTTCGAGCCAACGGGGTTCGACTGTATACTACCTGTACTCATGAAACAAGTTATTGAAACATTTAGAAAGCACCAAAGAGAGCTTACGTTCTTATATTGATATGCAGATTTCATTTCGTAAGTGTAGACTAAATCAGTTCCTTAAACAATTGTAAAGTTAAAACCGTACCTTCACTTGGTATCAGCGGCGGCGTTGGCACTGCCTGATAAACGCTTATTGCATGCAATAAGGGGGTGAGTATGTTTAATTATGACTTTAAAGCTGCACTCTCACACATTTACCATTTCAACAACTTTTTTTTCTTTTTTGTAAAGGAATGAGCCAATATTTGCGTAAATATCTAAAAACCATTGATATAAGAATGCTGACAAAAGATCAGAACGCAGTTGTTGTTTTTTATTTCATGTTTCCGTTTGAAAATGAATGTTGTATGGCTAAAAGCGTTACTAACGCTTTAAAAAATACTTAAACATATTTTTTTAACAGAAATATGCAAAACTGATATCTAATTTTTTTTTCAGCAGTATTAAAGCACCGGTTTCCATGCATTTTTGCATAAACAAAAATATTTGTCAAAACGTTCAATCTGTGAGAGAGCAGATTTCAAGGTTACATACTTACTTGATGGCAAGAGCGGTATTGGTACTCCCGGGTGCATAAGTAATGGCATTGATGGCTTCCTCAAGCGATTTCTTGTCCTCGTATTTGTTCATTTTGAACTGGGGAAGCGAAAAGTGATTGTAGGAAGTAACGCCTACTTGCACCCCGTTGGGACCTGCGTAAGAGAGAGAGTCGGTGTGCTACAACGCCAATATTATTTGCAAATAATTTAATTGTAGCATTTTAATCACTGAATTTTATTTCATAAGAATACATATATACGTATTTTGCAATATTTAAATGTTCATTGCACATTATTTTTACAATGTTCTTTTGTTCGTTACATATCCACCGCGTTACAAGTACATGCTTTAAATATCTATCTTTAAGGCTTATCGCCCTAAGCGCATTTTGTTGTTAAAACGTCTTATTTCTAAATGCGGCGGTCCAGCATGGATACAATTTATGTATTATGAACTGATGTATAGCCTAATGACAGTCACGTGGTAGATGCTGACCAAAAGATTTTGATAAAATATTGTTTTTGACAAGCATCGAGGATACACCTCTGTTAGGATTTCCTATCAAAATTACAAAGATATATTAACATTTTAAACCAGAGAAACGGAATTGTTATTCATTATTATCACAATCAAATAAAACACTTTAAACGTGTATGCTGTTTTACTTGGAGACTTTCAAAGTGAGCGTTGGACAACTTATAAGTATAACAACATTACGTCTTAGTCGACTAAGACAGTGTGCGACACCGGGTAATCTGGACATTATTTTTAAAACCCGTAACACGATAGGTTTTCATCGGGTTATCAAGTGAGAATAAAGAGAGGTGTGGCGGGTCCGTGGTTTAGTGGTTACAAACTTGACTGTCAATCCAGGGGTCGTAGGTTCGATTCCCCGCCGTACCACTAAAATACTAATCGTCTCCCGGGAGGGACGTTATATGGGGGTTGCGTGTGACAGTGCTATACACTGATGCACGTTAAAGAACCAGGGTAGCTCGCCGAAAGGGCCGGGCCCGAGTGCGAGTATAAATAAGCGTATACGCCCCCCCCCCAAAAAAAAAGAAAAAAAAAGAAGAGAAAGCACTAAACAAGGCATCCATGCGTCTAACCCCTAAGACACATACAAACACAGTTATGAAATAACAATGAATACATATGTACACGTAATGCGGTTAAAAATCAAAGCGCCGTAGACGCTGATGGACGGTGTCGATTTGTTATTTTCAACGGTAGACACTGATATTCATTTTTTTCTCTTCAAAATTACAAACACAAAAAGTCAGAACGTTTACATCATCACTGAAAGTAATTTGTTCATTTAAGTACCGATCAGGATATCCCGATAAGAATTATCATTACATGTAGGGTTATATATGTATATGTTAAGATGTTCTTGTGAAGTCACTATGCTATTATAATTAATTAATCATCAATAGTGTTAACATAAAAGATAACCGAAATCAACACAATATGTACGGTTAACATGAGCCTCTGTCGTCTTTTGGTTTTTGAAAGCAAGCCGTTGTTGACAATACCTTCATTAAATGTCCTCGTCAATATAAACAAGTTCGTGCGCCTTGCAACGGAAAATCCGAAATGATTGCGCCGCTACCCAAACCTACAGTTATGAGTTTTTTTAATCAATATTTCTTTATCGTGAGCAAACTAAAAGGCAAATAAACTACATTTTTTTCTGTTCCACTTCGAGGGATAAACAGGAAAACATGCCTTATTTTAATGACACGTACATATTTATGCGCCAGTCAATTGTAACCACGCCCCCCCCCCCCCAAGGTCCGGGGGTAAACCGGGAAAAGCGGGCTGTGTTTTTATATTCCAGTTGGCTCCACAGTGCCGAGTGCATGCGGTGGTTTTGTTGTCGCGCTGAAAATAGCGGGAAATTGGCCTTACCTAGAATGTCCCCGAGTGCGGGGGTATTTTGCGGGGATTTTACCAGTAGTTTGTACCCGGAGGGCGGGGATTGTACCTTGGATTGGCTGGACCAAAAGTCAAAGTCCCAGTTATAACCCGGAACTGGGGGCCGTGGTTCCAGTCGACTTGTGCATTACGCTTCCATCCCTCCACTTTCTTTAAAAATGTGTTGCCTACCAAGCAATGTTTATGTACACCAATGCACAAATCTCACCTATCTCTGCGTTCGGGTTGATAACAAGATCAGCTACAAACTGCTTGACCTTTGTAAAATTATCGGCTCTGACGCTCTCTGACGAGTCCAGGACAAATACCATATCAACCAGCGGAGATGCACAAGCTGTAGGCATAAAGAGGACACAGCAGTTTGATATGTGTACAATGAATAGTTAAACATATCCTTTAACATGCACCCATTCCAGTTATCAATGACATCAGCATATAAAGCGAAAGAAAGAAACTATTCATTTTTGTTTATATATTTCATTTATTCGCCAACATATAAAACACAATATACATCATAAAATAAAACATTATACATGTGTAACATGCATTAAAATCAATCAAGATATTTACAATTTTGCTTGAATATCCATGAATTCTATTTTTTACAAATTAAGGAAAAAAGGGAATAACTACAAAACTAAAACATGCAAATATTTCATCATTATATTGATGAAATTTGGAAAAATACACAATTTTAATACATTAATACTAGATATGTAGTAACAACAGAAACTATTCATATTACACGATATCTGTCTAAATATGACGTTGAAATATTTGATGAGCACTTGTTTTTCATTTCAATAGTGTACTATATTGGTACAGCTCTGGTGCAAACGGGCATATGTCCATAATAGGAGACAACTCTTATAATATAATCGTTTAAAAAAGTGGCATTTTAAAGGGTGCTTGAGGATTTCGTATTATTGGTCCTGCGCAGCAGCTTTATTCCGAAATTGTATATATATATATATATGTATGCTGGTGCCTTTTTGAACATACGCCACGATTGGTATAGCTTAAAACAGATTTAGGTATTATATTTCAAAAACCCTAACAACTTTCTTAATCATAAACATAATTTATCAAGACTTCGTAAAAAATCCGTTAAGTCTCAAAACGCTTTAAAAGCAAATACAACACGATTTACACTAAAACAGAATAGCGAGCTTTATATTAGTGATGAAGCGATTATTGAGTACAATCGATAAATCGTCGCTGACCATGTTATGCCGGCGACAATCGAGAGTGGTTGTCCAAAATCGATGTCGCTAATGTTACTTCCGGTAACTACGTATTTTATGTTATGCGGTAAAAGTAGAGTAAATGTCAAATTTTCTCTCCGGTAATATCTCGTTGAGTTTATTTCAACAAGGGAGGTCACTTTCTTACACAAATGCGGTGAATGTAAACACCTTTTACTTAAAACCTTACAAACTTTCTCAAAATTACAAATTGTTTTTAATTGTTTATATATTTTATAAAACCTCAATAATATGTCTCTATGGTGTAGTGGGTCCGGTCTTACCTGCAAATACCTGGGATCTAGGCTCGATACATTTTGTTTTTTGAAACCTTTCTTTGGTAGCGTTGTTATTAACAAATTTACTTTTTGTGAAAGTATTATGAACTTAAGGTATTTTAATGAAATCTTCAATATTACAGGTTATTGAATGTTAAACTGGTTAACAAATAATTAATATGATTTTACATGGATAAAATGCTAAGATAACCTACCTGATGCATCATTTTGCAATTGATGTGCAGTTATTAAGTATGTGTTTGGTTGTTATCTTTTTCGTTGAGTTATTAAAGACAGAAAAAGGATATTTACATACTGTTGCCAAAAAGCATGACTATAGCATCACACGTACTGATTCCAGGTTAAACCATTTAAATGATCATTATTATACTATGTATAAAGAATGTATTCCTAAATGATATTATGAACTTTCGATTATTGTCCGATAGTAAATCGCAATACTTGGTCCGATTCGATTCGATTATCGATAACAAATGGAGTCCGATTTTCAAACACTACTTAATATGATCCTGTTATATGGGACTATAGATTGTTCGGACAAAAATGGGATCATAAAATCTACTTACAGCAGCATTCGATCCTCTTGTAAATACCCTTCCTCTCGCCGATCTGGCCATTACAGCATATTTTGTCTGTGGGATCAAAGCTTTCATTCCCGCAACAACACGTGCCCGCGTCTCCTTCTCTGGGCTGCAGTTTCCCGTCGCAGCAGACGTTGTCCTTCATGTGGATGTCTGGCATCATGCATGAGGGAACACCAGCGATCACATCGCCAACTGGAAGTGAAAGAAACTGCCAGTTTAATAAAAAGCGGGAAATATGTTTAAGTATTAACCACCTGATCTGTGTACATCCAACTGTTATGTTGTAAAGATACAGCTGTACTGCTTAGTATAATATTTACTTCGTCAATAGCTTTGGTAGTAATTGGATAATATTCGAGTGTTTTCGACGAAAAATGATTTCTTTATTTATAAATCATTGATATATTTTAAAAACCCTTCAATTAAATATATCATATGCAAAAACTACCAATTGTAATGCTTATCACCATGCCAACGAAGAGTTTCTGGTATTCGACCAAAAGATAATCTTGTTTTTTAACGGATCCATTGCTGGTATCAGTGTGGTGTTGTCCTTAAATTGCAATCGGAAGTGAATATTTACGACAACCACTGATAAAAGACTGCTGACAAAACTCGTTTCCTGACATTTACGCAAAAATAAACTGATTCTTAGAAAAAAATAAGAAAACTTGTCAAAACGGTCGAAACGGTCAAAACGGTCAAAACTTGTCAAAATGGTCAAAACTTGTCAAAACGGTCAAAACGGTCAATCTGTTAGAGTGCAGCTTTAAGGTGTAAAATAAGCATTTATTTATTTAAATGTTATTTTGTCTCTATACTTAACATGTATTTTTCTACTCTTAAAACAGTTCAAATATTTTGTATTAATGTTAACTGCTATCGCCATTTAGTCTTTATAATAGCCATATTTCTGTTGCCGAAATATGTCAAGTTTTCAAACTGTGTAACGAGACTTACCGAGTACAGAAGTCAGTAAGGTCAATACCCATCCCGTCATATAAGAAAACATTTCAACCAGACCCTCTTCAGGTCACCAAACACCGAAAAACTAAATTCGATGAACTTCAATTTCAAATTGATGTTGACTCCAATGCAAAATACACTGTCGGTTGGAAATCCCTGGTCGGAGTGAGACGCACTTACTTTGTAGGGCTTTTATACGAACATTTTAAGCCTTCCAACAGTTGTGACATAACAAAACAGAGAATTCATTGCGGCTGATTACTTGGAAATAAGCTTATGAGATTAAGTAAAGCAAACATTAAACGGATCAGTGAAATGGACCATATTTCATAACATATGTACTTTTTCATTGAACATCAAGATGTTTATTCCGAACGAAGGTATTTTAATACGTTCTGTTATGAATTTTATTTAAGGAATAAATTGTGGAATTGATGTCATTATCGGGGTATGAACGCAGTTGGGCTGGTTAAGATGTGTTGAGTCCGAAGGAACATACATTGTATCCGAAGATGTTGCGTTCGAAAAATATTCGCAATTGCCAAAAGGCAGTTTATTTAAGGAATGGAAGTTGAGGTGTAAATATATCATGTTTAGCTACGTATTTAACTCAAATCCTCTATTGGAACATGTTGGTCAATGAACATTTCAAATTCATTGTGCACGATTTGGCCAATATTTAGACCGTTAAATGAAGTAAGATCCTTAATGAATTGTCTAAGAATAACAATTTTGTTGTCAACTTAATCAAAACACGTCTATGAAATTTTCTCACATATCAGTGGAGCATAACTCATGAAGTTGATGACCAAAAAGATCCTAAATAAGATATTCAAAGCTGTTCAATTATGTTTAACACATGGTCATAGTAATGGACGTCAAAACACCTTCGACTGTATGGTATCTTGTTGTTGTGTACGATATTGGCGATTCATGATTTAAAGGGACTAGACACCAGATGATAAAAATTGCAAGAAGAAACAAATTGTCAAAAACTTATATAAAATTTATATCGTTGTGTACAACGCACTGAATCATATTTCCTGATGTGTCACATCGCTTACGACACATGCATCTTTGGCAGTTTTTTTCGTACTTTCCAATTCGAAATTTACTGGGTTTGTCTAGATTCCAGTTAATTCAAAGATGGCGTCGGTATGTGTATCTGTACTACTCACGTGACTTTGACATTCTAAATATACACACTATAAAATGGGAAACCATTATGCGCTATTTTTAAACGGGTAAACTCAGTTGAGACAGCAACAACATATAATTTTATTCATGTAAAATGATGTATTATCGGCCACATACTAGCTTGTATGGCCAATTCTAGGCTTGTGTTGTGTAAATTAATGTATTTGCAGATTTTGGGACGATCTTGTGTCTAGCCCATTTTAGGTACCGCCTATAAGGTAGCATTGCACAAAGGGTAAACGGTAGAATTCTATCAATCATTCTGGATTGATATGCAGTTGTTTCTTTTAAAATCCTTAAAGTATTTATATATCATTGAAAGTCTTACATAATTACAAAAGCAAAGAATTATCAATTAAATACCAAAAAAAGATAAGGACGTCTCCTCTTTGAACAATTCGTGTCATATGAGCGGCATCGCGCGATTTTGGGCCTTCAGACATTATTATTACAAATGAAATAATCATTAATAAGAAATGCCAAAAATAATGATTTTTTTCTTTGTAAATCAATTTCTTCCTGATTTCTTTCTTTTTAAGGTTTGTCATTGGTGCATCATTTTCTCGATAATTTATGACCATTGGTTTACTCTTGTTTCCATAGCAACCATGGATTTCGTCCTGACATATTTTGACTGGATTGATAGTCTGTGTTTAAAACGGCCAAATGTATTAAAAATACAAAAATGATTCATTATTTTTATCTTAATTTATATTCCTTAAAGATTCTGTGATAAGAAAATAATTTAAAGTATAAGCTAGTTGTAATATTGATACGATTATTGTGCACGTCATTTGAATAATGCACTTTCGTTACAACGTCATTTGAATGACGTCAAATTTAGTATTCAAAATACGCAATACATGATCTCACTTGTAAACACGTAACTTACGCAATTTAAGTGATATCATCTTGAAAATTTCAGAATATCTTTCTGAAATACCATGGCTTTCAAATACCTTAAAACATTGTAATAGCAAAAATATGTCCGAAGGCCCAAAATCGCGCGACGCAGCTCATATATCTTTATTAAATATAGATTATAAGATTGCAACAAAGTCTATATCCAATAAAAAGGCAGATATATTGCGGAAACTATACTACTAATACATGCTATTATAGATCATTCAGATAATTTTAATAACCTGGGACTTTTTGCTGACTTTGAAAAAGCCTTTGATAGTATTGATCATGAATGCATGTTTAAATCTCTAGAATACTTTAATTTTGGTAACTCTTTTAATAAATGGATAAAAATATTTTATTACGATATGCAGGCCTGTATAACTAACAACGGTCATTTATCAGATTTCTTTACGATAGAACGAGGAGTCAGGCAAGGTTGTCCCTATCCCCTAATCTTTTTAAAATAAGTATAAAAATGCTGTCTATAGCAAATAGAAACAATTTTTATAGAAAGGGACTCATTGAAAATGATGAAGATTTCAAAAACACTCTATTTGCGGACGATGCATTATGTTTCGTTAATGGTACTGAAACTCCTATTTACGCCCTTCTTCACACAAATAACGATTTTAGAAATAGCTCAGGTTTAAAACTGAATATGAACAAGCCTTTTGTATTAAGGGCTGGTTCACTACGCTTCATTGATATGATTCTGCAAAATGAAGCAATTTGAGTGGACATCGGATCAAGCGACAGCGTTATACAAAGGTTTTGTAATTACAAATGATAGAAACAAACGCATAGAATTAGACTACGAATGTATTTATATAATCAACCTACCTTTACATTTTTAAGACTGACCCTCAACAGCTTTAAATATTCTTAACATAACCTGCATAATTTTATATACAGGTATATTACTGATATATTACTCGTCCAGCAGAATTATGTGTATAATAATTACTGATGTAAAACTGTATACAAAAATTCATAAAAAAAGGATTTTACAAAGGAATAAATTTATTATTCTGAATAAGTATGGAAACCAAGGAATGGCATTTTCCTTTTAAATGACGATTGTCAAGCCCATACAAATAAGAGGGGTTGTTGTATTTCTGGACAAAAATAATGCAGCTGTGCTAAACTTTAATTATTTCTCAGTAGAAATATGATGAAGATACCTGTTCCTTTGTCCTAGGCTCCAAATGTACTTTCGGGATGGATATTGCATTTAAATAGAGTTGAGTCAGTGCCTTAAACATATACCAAAGGCCGATTACTCTAACGGTTTTAAACAATGCCAAGAAGGGATAAAGAAAATGCTTAAGTGTACTCAAGACATATAGTAAGGGCTCAAAGCAAAGCGAGTTCGTGCATCAACTGTGGTATTTTCATGATATTTAAAATATAACAGCACTTTTTGAAGGACCCTCGTACATCAAAGTTATCAAATCGCAAGTGGTTAAACTAAGTTTAAATCGGCGGATTTGTTACCCGCAGTATTTACATGCCTGTGACGTTGCTGGATCAGAATGAACGTGTAGGTCCGAATTGAAAGGGGTATCCGGGAGCTGCTCTCTGGATTTTTTAAAATTCTTGACCTGCATTAAAGCTGCACTCTCACAGATTGACCATTTTAACAACTCTTTTTTATTTTTTGTCTTTGAAATAGCTTTTTTTCGTAAATATTTGCAAACCAATGATATAAGATTGCTGACAAAAAAATCAGATCGTAGATTTTCATATTTCCGTTCGAAAATAAATGTTGTATGGCTTAAACCGTTACCAACGGTTTAAGAAAAATGCATAAAATATCAATTTTCGTTGTTAAATTTAAAATGGGAACTGTTTTGTAACATGGTCATCTATTTAGATCAGACATGTACAGCTGAACAGGTCTCTAGAATGTTGTCAAAAAAATACTGCAGATCAAAAATTTGTCAATTTAGTTTTTCAGCAATAGTGATTTGAAAGTGAACAACGATGACGTTCACAACTTTGTTTATTTTAAGAAGTTCTGAACAATCGGCCCATTGTATGTTATGTATATTGTATATAATGAACATTTCCAGTACGATAAAATCAATGATATTTAAACTCTTTGGGCTTGTGTAGTTTATAGTTAGTAATTTCATTTTTACAATTAATAATGATATTTAAAGAAATATATGTACATATTAATCATTAAAGCTGCAGTCTCACAGATTATCCGTGTTTCCAACTTTTTTTCTTTTTTTTTTTGTCCTGGAATTAGCTTTTTTTGCGTAAATATCTGCTAACAAGTGATGAAAGACTGCTGACAAAATATTAGATCGTAGATGTTCATATTTCCATTCCAAATTTAATATTTTATGGCTTAAACCGTTACTAGCGGTTTAAGAAAAATACATAAAACATCAATTTTGGGACGGAAATATGAAAAGCTGCGATCTGATCTTTTGTCAGCAGTCTTTTATCACTGTTTTGCAGATATCTATGCAAAAATTTGCGCGTTCCAAGAAAAAAAAATTAAAAAATTGTCAAAACGTTCAATCTGTGAGAGTGTACCTTTAATGTCAGGTTGCAATTACTTTCAAATTATTACTGATACTAACCTAGAATAATCAGAATATTCCCGATGTCGTGTTGTTTCTGTTTTACATTGCGTAAAATTACCATCCATTGTACTATATCATAACTTCATTGCCATTTGCCAGTAAATTAACAAATTTTGAGGAAATTTAATAATTATGAAGGGAGGGAACTCTTTCTCATTGCCGAATGTTTAATTGTCCACCCTTCTTTATTTTGGCGCCTTTCTCACTTGTTCTTTAGTTTTAATCCGGTTTGGACGTGTGTTTTCTTCGTTCGTTGGCAAAAATGGCGGATACTGGGGCTCGTCCCAAAGAAATAGTATCTAAGCATACTGCAAGCATTCAAGATCAGCTGGTTGGTCTTGAAAATAAAGAGGTGCGTTTGAAATCAGACTTACAAAAGCTGACGCCAAAGAAACCCTCTTCTGATGTTCATTTAAGTGATGAACTTTAGCGTGAGCGTGCGCGGCTTCAACACCTCGTTGAAGAGCGACGTCATTCTTCACATTTGACCCTGCCTAATCAATAGTGATGTCGTAGCAGTGTGCTCTGTATATCGTAGAGTCAATGTCCTAATGAAACGATGTTCGTTCTACGACTTTCGAAACATGAAAAAATCATCAAAAGGCACAGCTGCAACATGTAAGTGTTCAAATGTCTTTGCACCACCGATACGCGGTGAAGCTGGCGTTAGGTAGGCGTAAAGAAGGAGAAAAATATATGTTTTGTTGTTTTGTTGTGGTGGCGAAAATAAACACATCAAGGTCGACTGTCCGTTGGAATGTCACAATGAATTTTATTTACAAATTCCAGAAATACAGTGGTAGATGAGGTAAATTAATAACAAGCAAAAGATAAGTGTACTGCAGCAACATATTATATTCACAACATATTTATTTTGATACAGAAAATCAGCTTGGCAATGTCCTAGCACAAGAGCCTTTAAGTTAAGTGAAGCATTTTACAAAATAATGGACCGATTGTTCAGAACTTTTTAAAAGTTTATAAAGTTGTTAAAGATGCACTATTATTCCCAAATAAGATTTAACACATTTAATACATTGTTTCAATATACCAAAAAGGATTGATAAATGTCGAAAACAATGGTACTAATATATGAAGGATACCGAGTTTAACTTTTGTGCAGCAGCCACGGTATTGCTACCGTATGAGACTATAGTAGATCGCAGTAAATATTTTAGCATTCACCAATCATTTAATATTTTTGCGTTTTCAGCTAGTGAATACACAGTTATAATATTGTTAATTGTAATTAAAATTTTCCATTATGCATTATTTAGTAAGTAGTTAAGGGTGCATCACTCAAAATGTATGTTTGTTATACATGTGTATGTATTGATTTTAAATAAGAGATTGGCACCAAAAAAAGTGTGTTTTTTGGTAACGAATCTCAGGACAATTATCTAATAGAATGTGTTACGCTTTGATGTCAAAATTGTAAAAAAAAGTACCAAAATGTTAAAAAAATATGTGTCGGAGCTCGGGTTCGGACGCGCGTCGCCAAAGTTGTAAACTGGTGTCTTCCTAACTGAGCTATCTTGCTTACACAATTAGGGTGAAATAGTTAAGTAATAAACCAACCTTGGTAATATCACGTGATAACGCCGACTAGCAAATCACGCATAAGGAATGAATTTACCCGGTAGACTAACCCAGCAACTTTTTTAATGGAAAAATACGAAATAACTGCTAAACTTAAATAAATTGTAAACTATGTGGTACTTCAATAATTAAGTTTCAATGCATTGTACACATCGATGCCAAGTTTATGTCATTTTTCGACAATTTTATTATTTTTTTCGCTATTTTTTCATCTGTGAGACAGTCCCTTTAAGAAAATTGTTGCCATCTTTTCAAGGTGAAGTATTTATAATATGCTCATGTATTTGTGTAAAATAAGTACAGCTGAAACAGTTGTCACAAATTGTATTTTGAAAGTATTTGATATAAAGTTTAAAGAAAGAAATTTCATTAAATTATACATGTATATCCATTGCATTTTGGATGCGAGGTCGCATGGTTGAAAGGCAAACATACCATGTTTGTGACGTCAAGTTAAGGAAATTTAACTGAGCAGGCAAAAAAACAGAAAATAAATCGAAACAATGTTTAATTCTGCACACGTTTGTAAAAAAAATGAAATTAATACTGATCAATATGTACATTCGAATCCCGTTAGCTCGAACTCATTTGCTCGATTTCCTCGTTGACTCGAAATGGAGGTTAAGGACCGATTTCTTTATACTGAAGGTTGATGATCGAGGTATTGACGCCGGTCCTTAGGGCTTCGGGCTGACGGGGTTCGACTGTTGTCCATTCTGCTTCAAAGAATTTGTACCAACGACGGTGTCCCTCTAGGATCGCAAACTCTGCAAAAGGTGAACACCTCAAAACGACATTACAACAATAAATACCAAACATATGTAGACTAAGTATTCTTGCCTTGTTCTCTTTTTACAAAAATGTAGCGTAGGGTGCCAGTATAGATATATAGCTCGTATAACAACAACAAAAACAACAACATCATCATCATCAACAACAATAACAGCTAAAATACTGTTTCTGCTTCTACTACTGCTACTGCTACTACCATTATTTTTGCAATTGATGCTTGTACTGCTACTACTATTGTTTTTGCTGCTGCTAACACTGGTACTACTACTACCAACACTACCACTACCACTACCACTGCCACTGCCAACGCCAATACTACTACCAACACTACCACCACTGCCACCACTGCCACCACTACCACCACTACACTGCCACCACTACCACCACTACCACTACCACTACCACTACTACTACTACTTCTACTACTACTACTACTACTACTACTACTACTACTACTACTACTACTACTACTACTACTACTACTACTACTACTACTACTACTACTACTACTACTACTACTACTACTACTACTACTACTACTACTACTACTACTACTACTACTACTACTACTACTACTACTACTACTACTACTACTACTACACTGCTGCTACGGCTAATGTTACTGTTATAGCTGGTTAAGGACGGTGGGTGTTGAATGAGACCTATATAATATACACTTTGTTCTTGTTTTGCTTCATTTCTTTTATCATAAGTAGACTTATACACAAATGTTAACAGATTATATTAGGATAATCGGATAACCGTTAACAGCGACAGCTGCATAAAAGGCAACTGTTTCCAAGAAATAAAAACTATTTATACTATGGTACAAAGGACCACTAATGCTTATTTCACGCCACGTTTAGACGACAGAATACGTTTCAGCTTATACCGTAGCTCCCCAAATTAATTGTCAAATGTTTTCCCTCTCACGGGCAAGCCGCAAAAATAGGCCCCACCGATGTATTTTATTACTATAGCGTTAAAAAAATGTTTTGCATTCAATATCTGAATTAAAAGTGATGTTTTTTGTTCATATCCAGGCCCTAATTTCCCGAAACTTCTTAAGTCCCTTATAACCGGATTAAGCTAATCTCACTATTTTTGCTTACTTTTATTTGTGTAATATTTTCATTTTTTAGATATTTTAAACTTAAACTAGAATTTATGTTTATGATAATTACAACAAACAATTTTTCATTTATCTAATTTAAGCATATATTTTGGCTAAGTGAAATAAGCTACTTAAGTCTGTAAAGCTTAAGATGTTTCGAGAATTTGGGGACAGGTTTCCATCAAAATTATGATATCATAGGTGTTTTTTAATAAACTTAAGAAATGATGATCTGCTGATTTTCGCACTTAAACGTTCACATTCCAACTCACTATATTCAGCTGCTTCTCTTTCCATCCTTAGTTTACGGAAGTGGCTGACGCGGTCTCTCCTTCCATCTGCGATTGTGGGGGATATAGCGTGTTGTATAGATTGTCGCCATACGCCACTGCCACGAAGGCTCTTCCTGCATCCCGTTATTTCTTCGGGCACTTGGGCCCGACACCATACCTGTTTTCCTCGCAGTGTCTGTGAGCGCCTTACAGACTCATTCCTGGAAATAGCGAAAGTTCACAACAATTGGCCTAGGGTTTTAAAGATGCACTCAAATAAAATTTACCACATATAAAACAAATGGTTTTATATACCAAAAAAGATGAATAAATGTCAAAAACAATGGTTCTTACTAAGGATACCGAGTTTAATTTGAAAGAAATCATGGTATATCTACCTTATAATACTATAGTAGATCACAGTAAATCTTTTAGCATTCACCAATCATTTACTATTTTTGCATTTTCAACTATTAATCAATCTTTTTATTAGTATTTAATAATTTCCATAAATGCATTATTTAGTATGTAGTTAAAGGTTTGTCACTGATGTCGACCTCAAACTTATCGGATATGATTTATTTCAGTGTCATAATAAGGATAATCAGGAATTCCCAAAACAGCACATTATTTTTCATTGAGAGATGTTTAAGGTCAAGGTCTTTTCATTTTTAATTTCTCATTTTCATCCTTTACTTTCAACATTGAGACTTCAGGGGAATGGCATTGTGTGTTCATTTTTTTACTGTATCACTCTCCGCTTTCAGTTCCTGTGATTGGGTTTCGAAGCCATGGCTCAATAATTTGCAGGATTTTTCTACGTCTGTGACCTTAATGTCTATGGGGTTTTTTACATTTCCCTCTAAATGGACATTTTTGCTGTTATTAGAGTGTCTGTTCAATTATGTTGGTCTAGAAAGGAAGGACTTAAGTTCTTTTATCTCTTAAAAAAAATCAGCGTCGCGTCATTATTCAAATTGAAATTTTGGCTAAGGATTGCATCATTAGAAAACAAGCAAATTTAAAATAGTTTAAAAAATAGCATAGTCTTTTATATGCTAAGATATATTTTCAAAAAAATTCTGTCAAAAAAATTATAAAGGGCGTTTTTGTTGGAAATAAACTGGTTTCGATTTTATATCGGTTTCACGAACTGTGCTTTTGTTGTTACAGTTTTAAATAAAACCAAAACCAGTTTGATCGATTTTTTAACGAAAACCGAGACCGGTTTTTGAAACTATCGAAACCCCTACCGGAGGCGGTTTCATCGGTTTGTTCCATCCGAAAACTATTTTACTTTGAAAACAACATGGCGGAAAGTACGTTTGTTGAAACTCAATCTTTTTGATAACAATGCCTTACAATGGGCAAATAAGCTAAATGTAAAAGGTAATATTTATAATTAAAAAAAAAAATGAATATATGAACTGCCAACTTCAAATAAATACACAGAAGGAATATCAATGCACAGAAATAACAATCAGTATACGTGATATTAGGGACATTTATTGCGTATAAATGATGCATGCAGATGGGTAAATGAGGGGCGATGAGATGAAATGAGGACTGAATTATAAAGATACAGACATAGAAAGAGACATGATAGACAATCAAAAAATTCAGATGACTTTGTAACAATATAACCTGCAACATTTAGTTAGAAAGAGAACATCATATGATCGATGAATGGTTGAATTGTTCTGATCCATATTTTCTTCCGAACTATTTTTTCCCATTTTTGTAATACCCACATCATATAAATGCAAACGCAATGCATTGGAATGTAGCATACGGTTTGTATCCGGGATGCCAGCTGGAACACATGAATCATATCGTCCTTAACTTGTGGAAAACATGTTTAGGAAAGTACATAATTAACAGTCAAGGTTTTCTGCATAAATCCATTTTAAGATGTTTACTCGAGATTGGTCAATACAATCCAACTGTTGCTTTTTCCATTGCACATTACAGACATTCTATCCGCTATTCTGCATTTTATTGCAGGAATAAAACGGACAAGCTGTAGTTATAATGGGGATAGCAATGTTGTGACGTTCTTTGTTTAATCCGCGCACGTAGATGCAAGCTTATTTATACAAGGCCAGGGATTATTCGTTGAGTGTTCTGACAATGTTGATATGATTGATATGATAAGTTGTGTGAAGTTAGCTTAACATATGACATTTGACATTCAAAAGTCGTGTTGGCATATTTGAATGTCAAATGTCCAATGTCGTGCCAGGGCGACTTTTATTTGTGAATGTCCAATGTCCAATGGCGAGCCAGTGCGACTTTCATTTTTGAATATCCAATGTCCAATATCGTGAAACGATGCCTTTCATTTGTGAATGTCCAATGTCTAATGTGCCAGCATGACTTTCATTTTTGAAAGCCCAACGTCCAATGCCGTGCCAGCACGACTTTCATTTTTGAATGTCAAATGTCCAATGTCGTGCCAGTGCGACTTTAATTTTTGAATGTCCAATGTCCAATGGCGTGCCAGTATGACTTTCAATTTTGAATGTCCAATGTCTAATGTCTTGCCAGCACGACTTTCAATTTTGAATTTCCAGTGTACAATGTCGTGCCAGCATGACTTTGATTTTTGAATGTCCAATGTACAATGTCGTGCCAGCACGACTATCGTTTTTGAAAGCCCAACTTCCAATGTCAATGTTTAGCTAACTTCACACAGCTGATTAATTTATGTCTGTTTGAGCATAGTGCACAGGAAGTATGTAAAAATAACTCTGGATAGAGCTACCCTGGTTCTGAGCGTTCACCAGTGTATAGCACTGTCACGCAAAGCTCCCATTTAACGCCCCTCCCGGAAGACAATTACTATTCCGGAAATCGAACCTGCGACCCCTCGATTGACATTAAATTGTGTTGCCACAAGACCCCGTTTCCGCTTAATGTAGTAGACCTTTCAAACATCCTTCTTTAGGGCAAATTACACCAATTCGGATGTGCCTACTCATTTTGACATGTTCCTTATTCCCTTTAATTAACAAATGAAAGTGATTTAAAGCATGGTTACATCATATCAGGCCATTGAATACTTTCCATCGTTATAGACTTGAAAGCTGTTTAGTTTTTTATCAACAACAGGCTGAACATGCTGGATCTACTTGATCTACTTTTTTCATTTTAACAGCATTGTTTGTATGCTTTATTTGGTCACTTTATCGAATACACAGTGGTAACATTCAACCATTTATTTTTCTTATAAGCAATGTAACTTTCTTTCTTAGGCTGTTAAATGTTCTCCCAATATAAGGTGTTTGGCGGCGTGAAGCACTAGAAATCAGTGTCATTTCGCGAGTAAACTGGTCAAAAGTTTTAACAATATATATATGAAATTTATTAAGTAGCTATATATATATATATATATATATATATATATATATATATATATATATATATATATATACATGATATTGTTGTGTTGCATAAATAAACAATCTTAAAATTTCAAAATTTATTTCCCAACCGAATTAAATTAACGATAAAGGTTAAAAACGCCCTTTTTCTAGAAAATAAAAGAAATATTTAACACGGATATTGTTGAGTTGCATAAAAAACAATCTTAAATTTCAAAATGTCGAAAATAGAAAAAAATATTAAACACGGATAATATTGAGTTGCATAAATACAATCTTAAGATTTCAAAATGTATTAATTTTAACAACCGAAAAAAATAATGACAGGTTAAATACGCCCTATTCCCGAAAATAATAAAATAGGAATGCAAAATGTATTAATTTTAACAACCGAAAAAAATAATGACAGGTAAAAAACGCCCTATTCCCGAAAATAATAAAATAGGAATGCAAAATGTTTTAATTTTAACAGCCAAAAAAATAATGACAGGTTAAATACGCCCTATTCCCGAAAAAAATAAAATAGGAATGCAAAATGTACTAATTTTAACAACCGAAAAAAAAAATGACAGGTTAAATACGCCCTATTCCAGAAAATAAAAAAAAATAGGAATGCAAAGAAAACTGCACATGTTTAGGGCGTTTATCGATATGTGTCAAATAACAGGTAACTCATAAATGCTACTAACGAGACCAACAAAACTACTAATAACAATAAATGGCACGATTGTCCGCCTTGTCGTTAGTAGTTTTATTACGTTGGTTACGCATTCAAACGTCAACAACTGTTCCGCGGGTTTAACATGGCGTAACGTAGAACGCTCTATACTATATATGTCAATGTAAGATTACTGTTGGTCAACGTAACTAAATTACAAAAAAGGAAAGTTTAAAGGATAATTGTTCCTGGGTTATTTTAAGGATTTAAGGAATATATTTACAAAGGTATGGATTAGTTTTATCTTTTAATGCGACTCATGTATAAAATAAGGAAAAAACACACATGTTTAGATGAAATTTCTATATGCTGTGAGTTATTTTACGGCTATAAATTTAACATTCGTTTCATGATGTTTCTTAATAATTTGACATTAAAAACTAGTTCATCATAATAAATATGCGCATTTACCGAGTATAATGCTGTTAAAATTATCCGCCCTGAATGTTAACTATGATTTATCATTACTGAAAAATGTGGAATAACCGTATATACAAATGATTGACATTATGAAACAGTGAGACTTGCATTGTCCGTGTATGTGTGACTAATATGCCTGAGCAATGACATTTTGACATATTTTATGAGCATATTATATTTCTGTTTCGCCTTTTTTGTAATCAACGTTTTATAGGGTTGAGAAAACAAAAATTAGACATGCGTAGTACTATTATGAATTCATTTAAAAAATATTCTTGCTTATTTATTATTTTATTCTTATTTAAATTATGTTTATAAACAATTTGAAAGTACTCTTATTAAAGAGTTTGAGTCTTGTATTTTGCCAATCAACTACAAATATTTCCAAATGACCATCGATTATTGTTTACCTGAAGTATATTTTATAAGTACGCATTTTAAAACAACGACGTAGAAATATAATGCTTATCCATCAATTTATTCAGAATCGACAACATCAAACTCGACTCAATTTTGCATTTCGAAAATGGATGATCAGTTCCCTGTCAAATAAAATGAATGACCGTAAGCAACGAGCAAATTATGCACACCTGTATCCATAAGATATTCAAAATTTGAGAAGAAACCTTTACGACAGCAATTTATTCAACTCGATTATGGTTTTTAAAATGCACTTTTTAATTGCGAAATAAAGTGTAGCAACTCGTAAGGAGTCTTGAAACAAAAATACGAAAAGCTGGAACCCTTCAGCAAATGTTGATATTTGCCCAAATATCGTCTTTGAAGACCATATTTTTCATTAGCGTTTATAACGCGATTGAAAATTAATTACGGCTGTGGTGTTGCGTGATTGGTTGATTGAAATTATTACGTGATGTTATCAATGCATCCTTAACTGGTCAACATATCCATGATCTTTGTAAAAGGCCCGATGGCCGTGTGGATTAGCCGGCTGTTTTCTAAAAAAAAAAACTTGAAATACTTTTTCATGCTATAACTGTATTTCTTTTCTGTAATTTTGATATCATAGGGTAAAGTAATGATAAAATAAGTGGTCCAAAAGCATGAGCGAGTCACTTTAAGTAAAAATCATATATGCAGAATGGACTGATGTTTGGCAATATGCCGACTTCACTAACATGCTTGATATAACACTTAAAGCTGCACTCTCACAGATTGAACGTTTTGACAACTTTTTCTTTGTCTTGGAACAAGCCAATTTTTGCGAAAATCCATCGAAACCAGTTATATAAGACTGCTGACAAAAAAAATAGATCGCAGATTTTTATATTTAAGTTCAAAAATTCATGTTTTATGCATTTTTCTTAAACCGTTAGTAACGGTTTAAGCCATAAAACATTAATTTTCGAATGGAAATATGTAAATCTGCGCTCTGATCTTTTGTCAGCAATGTTTTATTATTGGTTTGCAGATATTTACGCAAAAATGTGCTATTATAAAAGTTGTAAAATCGGTAGATCTGTTAGAGTGCAGCTTTAACATCGAATTATACACTTACTTCAAAAGGACGCGCTCACATTATGACAATAAATCATTTTCCAGGTGATGCATCTGAAAATATTACATTATAACTATTTACTCTTTGATATCCAAAACGCAGAAAAAATACAATGATAAACAAATACTCTGGTCTTAAACAGGTCCGAACCCACGTCGG
Source organism: Mya arenaria (assembly GCF_026914265.1). NCBI lineage: Eukaryota > Metazoa > Mollusca > Bivalvia > Myida > Myidae > Mya > Mya arenaria. The sequence continues at coordinate 36,191,383 of NC_069135.1, read as the reverse complement.
TATAGTCAATGAAAAATAATAAAACTGACAACAAAACCACCCGCCCATTAGAACTCATACACTTACATTTAAGTATTATGTTGAACCGCGTTCCTAACGCTATTCAAAATCATGGATGTTCAAAGACAATATTTCAGCATATATCAAGATTTTTCGAAGGGATCCAGTCGTCTGTATCTTAGTTTCAAAATTCATTATGCTTTGCCACCTCCATCATACAAATCAGTGCATTAAAAAAAACATGAGCGAGTCCCTTTAACGACCAATGATACATATTTTTGTTGGGATAATTAAGTTAAATTGAATACGGTGTGTTCCTGTTACAATGTTTTTGTTCTTGTTTGTTTTTTTTTGTTTTTTTTCATATATCATTCATATTCAAATCGAATTCTTTGTAAAACGCGCAGATGTTGTAAAATGGTTGTAAAATTAATTAAATTCAGATAAAGGACTCACCTTGAACAAAAATGTGATTTATGTGCTTGTAAGTTTGTGATTGAACTTGTGTTATTGTAATTAATTTGAATAAAACACGCACCAAACAAACTTTTGTTAATTTAAAGTCCATAATGTATTAGTGATGTAAACGTATTTGTTTATATGTATATCCAAATGACTTCTCTTAACCTTTTTTTCATTTTTAACCCCAAGAAATGCATTTATCGCAATTAAAAATGCAGCAAAACCGAAAGTTACTTTTAATTAATATATTTAAGCGCACTACGCCATTACTAAATTTGCATATCACGTGACTTTCTGAAAATCTAAGGATTTGCTTTTTTATCTTTTATAAGACGTTTTGAGTTGAAATAGTTTTCCCGGTTATGATTATTGCATCATTGTATAAAAAAATATGTTGGTTTTAGACCCACGCCATTAAATTCAAGAAAAAATAACCCATGCGAGTCATCACAAATCATAAATGATTTATGTAGACATGTTCAACATACGTTGATAACATCATGTGATAATGCTAATTGCGCATCAACAAAACTGTTTACGCTTAAAATGAAAAAATGTGGCCTTCAAAAATGTTATTTGAGGAAATATCAACATTTGCTGAAAGGTTCGAGCTTTTGGTATCTTAGTTTTAACCCTCCTTATAATTTGCCACACTTTATTTCGTAGCACACAAAAAGTGCATTTTACAAAAGCGTTAACCAATCTATGATGTTTCACTAAACAACATTGATAATGTTACATTCGAAACTAATAGCATCACATTTATTTAGAAACAGAAGTTTAATTTCTTAATGCGAATTTCCATTATTTCTCTAGTCATTTCTCCAATCTATTCCGGCAACCGCAAAGCGCTATGCTCTGCCCACTTATCTACCTCATTAGCATAAAGTGAGTCAGTGATCCGGTTTGGAATTTCGTTGGTATTTCCCCAAACATTTTTTCTTAGAGAAGCATCATGCGGACTCGGGAATTTATCAGACATTATATGATACAATATCATAGTCATTTTCTCACTTTCATTTTTTCTCTAATTATTTAATTTTAAGTGGCACTGAGCCTTTAAGATCAAAACAATTTAATTTACACCAGCTTTACTTACGCATTTAGGGAAGTAGAGCCTTTTTTTAATCATTTTTTTAAAATTATTATAAGCAATAGAGCTCGATTTTGAAATGAAACAAGTATTTTGTTCATAGTTCACACCATTTTTTATTCGATACCTTTGGAACACTTCCAAATTCGGCCATTTTTCATCAAAAACAACCTCAGATGTATGCCAGTACATCAGTAGAAGTATTTTGTAAAATTTTAAATATAAGTAATGATTCGTTGCAGTATTTCAACGTGTATTTTTTATATTTTTTGAATACTGGACTGATTGGTAATTCAAATATTCGATTATTCTATTGTATTGCAGATGGTCTCAAAGTATACATTAGCGCTTGCTGCAGTGGTTTTGATAGTATACATTTACCAGACTGAGGCCCAAGAATCTTCAAACACAGACGTTGCAAAAGATGAAAAAGCGGTGGATAAACCTAAACCTGGTGGCGGTAAAGCTGCGCCCCAAGGTGGAAAAGGAAAAGGAAATGCTCGAGTGAAATGGCGCAGGCGCAGAATGCGTAACAGAAAGGGCGGCCCAGGTAATGGACGTCGGAGAAGGGTCCAGCAAAACAATAAAAATAAAGCGGCTGTCAAGAAACCAGTGAATAAAACAAATGTAGTTACAACGACGAAAGCGCCAGAAACAACGAAAGCGCCAGCAACGACGCAAGCGCCGGAAACGACGAGGGCGCCAGTTACAACGAAAGCGCCAGTAACGACAAAAGCACCATTAACGACGAGAGCGCCAGTAACGCAAGAACAATTAATAACCAGAAAAGTCATCCAGAAGACGACGGCTCAGAAAACAACTGCCCCTAAAACAACTCAAGCACAAGAAAGTGAGGCAGAACTAAAACCTACATGGGAAAAACTCACAAGAAGACCGGCGAAAAAAACTATGGTTATAACAAAAGTCACAACCACTGAAGCTGCACCTAAGGCAAACGTTATAGACCCTCCGAAACTTAGAATGCAAGAATTCCTAGCGTCTGGGGTGAAGAAAACGCAGATTGTCAAGAAAGAACGAGTTCGCAAACCAAACAATCCAAAAAAGCCTGTTCAAGCAGGTCAGGATGATTTTTTCGGCACATTTTTCGCAGATGAAGACGTAACAACCACAGAACCGACCAATAATGAACCGCCCCCGGCTTTTGACCCCAACAAACCGCCCCCGAAAAAGGTCAAGCCGATTGTCAATGTGGATAATTCAACTTCTCATGACGGTTTAGGTATGCTATTCATTGTACAAATTCTACGATCTTGCAATGTTAATTCGATTTACTAGTATTCCTTCATTGATTTTAGTTCAAAAATGGGATGCATTCTTAAAAAAATCAAAGACATTAAAATACTTGATTTTGAGGTGGGTTTTTTCAACTTGACAGTTAAAATAAATAAAAAGAAAACACCTTTGTTAATACTTTAATAGCATGCAATGAGACGTACAAATCCCACGACACAGACCCAACGAAGTACATGATGTTGTCTGAGGTTTGGCTGGAGTTGCGCTGTGCACCCACCCGCTTCGGAGGTTCACTGGTCTGGCGACAGGACCTGTGCTCTTGCGGCGAGAAGTTGATCGCGCAGGATCCCAATGACTGGTGTGCCCAAATTGGCTTTGTGCCACACACTGACCAAAATAAATATATGCGGGTAAGTCCAACATGCATTTATACACGCAATTGTAGTTACAAGTCACAGAAAGGATACTTTTCACTGCATACAAACGACTTTATTATACAGTCCAAATTCGCTATGCCGAAGTCTGTTTCCTCGATGATCTGGTAATGTCGAAGTTTTGTCGAATGTGTTTGGTTTAGTTTAACATGTTTCGTATTTCGGTTACATCCAATTTTCGTTATCTCGAAGTATTTCTCGAGACCCAACGACCTCAACATAGCGAGTGTTGACTGTTTATGGGTAGACTTCTTTATTTATACAGTAAAAACTCAAATCTTAGATCCTGTTGCCTAATTCGTCCGATGTCAAAGATTTGCCTAAAGGTCCTGTTTAAAACTACCCATGTTCCTAGCCGGGACTTAACCGGAGCACACTAATAATAACCACGGTGAGAATATCTTCGAATAAAACGCTAACAACATTGTTAGCATCCGGAAAATGGAGATTCTTTTCTTTATGAAAAACATAGGTTGTTAAAAATATCAAACAAATGTTAATATCTAGTGATTAGATTGGCTCCATATCCAATCTTTAAAAAGTACATTTATTATATTTACACGTCATGAATACATACACAATACCAATAACATAATACGATAATATAGTTCGTATTCTACTCAAGAGTAACACGGCCGTATTTCACATTTCTGTCGTCAGGTCATAACAAGTACAATTTTAAAATGATGTCGTAAACAAACTAGTGCGCCAATCAAGTGACATTTGTTTTGAAATCATGTGTATCTTAAGTGATTAAATCCGGTTATGTATATAACAAATCGACACTATTTGTATACTGTTTTATTTTGTTGAGCTACGATCTACGATCCAGGTCAAGCGAGTCCGATGTTCATTTCATTATCGATCTACGACCTTCGATTCAGGACGCCGACTTCATTTATGTTTTTTTGTTGTACGATATACGAGTTATGACGTCGCAATTTCGCACAATTCATTTCAGTGCTGTTCTTCTAGTTCCGGCTTTATGTGCATTTCCGGATCAAAAAGGATTTTTTGTTGAACACCGATTACTTTCGTTGCGTTTAGTGAGAATTTTCTTAAAACAACTTAATGAAATCATTGAAATTGTGTAAACAGATTTCTATCAATTCACCAAAATCCTCATCTTAATAAATATGTAGACAATGCAACACAATACAAAATACATTAAAATCTCATTAAAATCCGGGTTTTCTTGTTACAATGTCGAGGGATTTCGTTTTAAAAAACAGCAAGAACATAACTGTATCAAAGTTAAAGCTTTTCACGAAAAGACGTATCGAATCCCGGGCTTTACAGGAAAGGGCCACAAAAGCCCGTTTTTTTGCGGCTTTTCGCACTTCAGTTAACCAAATAACCTACATTCAACCACTGTGCGTATTGGGAGGCCATATATAATAGTATGCAATTGTATATAGTTATACAACTGATTTATAGGTGGTTTAATGGTTTAAGTAAGAAAAAATAAAACAAATGACAACACTATCACAAAGGTGAGAATGAAGCAATTAAACGTTACAAGTCGTGTGTTTTATGACACAGAAATTTTGTTCTGATGACAGAAGTATAATTTATTATTCCACTTCGTCAACATTTCATTTTCGTCATACTAATTCTTTGTTTTATATTGTCTTTATTTCAGATATTTACACAAGAACTATCAATCCCAAAACATATATGTGTACAGTGTGTATTTTTTTATAAATTAGTTCTAAATGTATTCTTTAATTAACTTGTAAACAAATGTATTTGCATCGTAAAAGTCAGCAACTTTTCTAATTAACACATTCACTTGTTATTAACACCGTGGTTTAATTTTGTACTGAAACCTGATAACTTAAATTGTTTAAATGTAGTATATATTGATAAGCAAGAAATTTAAACAGGGAATCTCAAACCAAAATTCACCTTCACAATGTCGAGCGTGTCCGGACCATTAAAATAGTATCGAACATTATTGTATAGCTTATGTTGTCAAATACCATTGCATATCGTATACTTTACTTAAGCTTGTGCCGATTGATTGAGAGACTGACCCGAATTTTACGAAATATCTTTGAGTATCAAATTGCATCTAGCTCAATAAACCAATACATAGTCTATCATGATTATCTTTAAAGTCCTTTAAAAAGCTCAAAACTCTTAAAAGGAGAAAAGAACAAAATGTTTACCCAAACCCCTACCCCCACCCCCACCCAAAAAAAGATAATAATAAAAAGAATAGCGCTGGATTTGAAAGTATCCTTTTTATAGACTGGTTTTGATATTTAAAATGTATAGACTGGTTTTGATGTATAAAAATGTATGTATTGATTTTGAGGTGTATAATCATAAATTCACCTGAATACCCGGTATAATTGTATAATAGACCACTAAAAGACTTCCTTCTTTTCAGCAAACCCACGGTAGCAATGCTGTCATGGACTGTACGGCCAGCCTGGTCTGGTCCCAGGAGAAGTGCGCCTGTATATACGACCCAGCAAACGCTGAAAGGCCAATTGAAGCGAAAGGTATTAGCGTGCATTGCGTTTAAAAGATTGATCATTGAAACACTATAGTATGATACGCTGATAAAGGTGACACGCATATTTCTACTAACTACCATTTTTTGTCTACATTTGTTAGTTCCTTTTGAATATAAATACATAGTTTTGCCAACAAAGGTTATGTTATATCAAATAGTTTAAAGTGATCATTAAATGGTACTCACGCAGGAACAACGGTGTATATTCAATTAATGAAGAGATCAATTCAAAACATACTGTTGAAGCGATTGAAAAAGCAATAAAAACTTTGGAAAATAATGAAGCCAGTGGAATTGATCTAGTTTAAAATGGGAATTTCAAAACAACATTTAAGATATTTCAGAGTATATACGTTAAACCATTCAATTTAATTCTAGACTGGAATTATTGTTATATTTATAAGAATGAAAGAGATCCCAGCCGTCCTTAAAATTTGGGTTCTATTACATTTTTAAGTGTCTTGGTAAATTCTGTACTTGCTTATTGAATAATCGCCATGCTCAATTCGTCGAATCTTATAATCGTACTGATCAAAGTCAAGCCGGTTTTAGAAAAGGTTATTCAACAAAGGACAGCATGTCTATATTGAATCATTTAATGCAGTACTTGAATAATAGAAACAAGAAAGTGTGTGCATTTATAGACTTGAAACAAGCATATGACACAGTCTGTAGATCTGGGCTGTGGTCGAAACTAATTAATACAAATTAAAGGAAACTGTCTAAAACCGATTCAGAACATGTAAAACAATATAAATTTATGTGTATTAAACAATTCAGAATACTTAAACTTCTTTCAAAGTAACATTGGTGTCCGCCAAAAGGAATATCTCTCTCCGCTTCCCTTTTCACTTTTTTTTAATGATATACACTCATATTTGTCCCACATATAATAAATGGCGGTGTTGATATTCAAGATCATCCTGCTCATAATGACAATATGCACACCTTTCAAAAACTGTATCTTTGTTGTGTGCTAATGATACATTAATCATGTCAGAAACAGAAACTACTTAAGTCGTTTTCTTGGGTTAGGTTATAATCTCACTGGTTATATGCTATTATAACAAAACGCATGTAAATTACTCTATATATCTTATTTTATGTTATATATTATTTTCATGTTAAACGCATTTTTACTTTTCTTTAAATAGGACTTTGAATATGTTAGGAAATCAACTAAAGTTTAGAAATGACTTAAGATGTTTTATAAATATCACTTTTTAACTTGATCGCCAATATATGCAAAATGGCATGAACAGTATTTACTCTGGTTTACGTTAAACACTGATTTAATTTATTGCGTTACTTGTAAAAGCTTTTGTACACTTATACCGGTATAATACAATATCGTGCGTGTTTTGTTGTCTGTGTTGATTATTTGTTTGTTCAAATCAATTAAGTATATGGCTACCAGACCTGTCGCTCTAGTTTTTAAACGTGTAACTTGAAACGATAACAATATAATTAAAAGGAAGTCTTCTTTAATGTCGCATATGGGTAAAGACATCACCATGTTGACCATCTCCATTCCAGCACAGGTGAAGTGCAAACAGATCCTAGAGCTTAAGTTTGAGAATGACTTGCAGAACTCCGCGCAAGGCTACCACGTGCAACTTGTGGAGCTGAAGAGACGCGGAAAGCTGCCGAGGATAAGATACAGGAAGGTTCCGGGTAAGCGATTCTGAATTCACTTTCAAACCGTAAACTTTACGCGCTTACTCAGATAATATTTGCTTAAGGGTGTAAACAATTTCTCTTTGAATAATCGAAATAGCCGGTTTAAAAAACGTGATATCATCTTATCGTCAGATTAAACTAAGTTATTACTTAAAATTAAACATTCGAAACCTTTTAATATAACTCTTTTATTTGTATCATGTTAGATGTTTTAGCCGTTTTAGTGATGATTATATCGATGTACTCTCGTTCATTGATATACATGATCCTTTTGTTAACATATCTGCAATTTGATTTGTTTCCCAGGCTCAACGGACAAAGCTGCAATGATTGTGAGCCAGCCTTTAGAATTTCTTTCATTTCGAGGAAACGATTTTCAAAAGCAAGTGACATACGCAGCTAGTTTTAAAATTTCCCCGAGACATAAGACTAAAACAAACTTCATGGTGCTATATACCGACGAGTGTATTGGTAATCAAGGCGGGAAAAACAAGGGGAGGAAACCAAGCATTATGTTGGCCTTCCAGCCAAGCACACAAATGTTCAACCTGCAGTTCAGAACAGGATTGGTAGAGATTGATACAAATATAACAGGCGCAAAACCAGTAAGTTGATCTTCTTTTTAATGTTATCTTCTTGAAAGCTGCACTTTCACAGATCGAACGTTTTGACAACTTTTTTTTGTCTTTGAACGAGCAAATTTATGCAAAAATGCATGGAAGCCAGTCATGTAAGACTGCTGACAAAAAATGGATCGCAGATTTTTATATTTATGTTCACAAATTGATGTTGTATGCAGTATTCTGAAATCGTAAGTAACATTTTAAACAAAAAACATTAATTTTCGAACGCAAATATGAACATTTGTGATCTGATCTTTTGTCAGCAGTCTTTCATCACTGATTTGCAGATATATACGCAAAAATTTGCTCAAAAATGTAAAAACGATATATCTGGGAGAGTGCAGCTTTTAGGGATGACATTGAAATTAAAAAAAAACCTAACAAATGATCGTACACTATGAAATTTGATGTGAGCTTATTCCAAATACCTATCATTGTGATATTTTCTTCTAGGATGAGTTTGGATGGTTTAGAACAGTGGTTTATTTTGAAGACCAAACGGTGAATATGGAGTCAAATGGAGTTCTGCTTTTCTCCCAAAAAGATGTACAAGGTAAAGAACATTGCATATGACGCAAAACATATCTTACATTTTGTAGATGTCAATGCCCTGTAAGCTTTCAAATAGATTAATTGATAGTAATAATATTAAATCTTAATATACGATGTTTTCCACCATATTCCAGCTGGTCCTCTAGATTAAATTGTCATTTAAAACAATAGGAATAACAGGATGATTGTCTAAGCGCCTTATTGGCAAAGCAGATAACAAGGATCACAGATGAACCGTGTTTGGACTTTGTTGTTGAATGTACACCAGATGTTAGTTAATATACATAAATCAGAAGTGTTACATTTAATTTGTCACTGACCTTAGACAGGTTGTCAATACAATATGCTATAATAACATCTTGATTATGATAAATGAGTGTTTTAAAAAGAACTATACTGTTATTATCCTTCTACTTTTCATGCATGGATTCTATAATCTAGATGAAAACCAAGCCTGTTCACCGTCTCAATTAATCACCCAATCATTAAATGATTATGCAAATCGTGAACTCATGGGCATACGATTCACCTTTATGTATGGAAATAATGGTATGTGTGATTCCGCACATATGTTCTACTCGAAGTGTTTTGATCTGACAAAATAGGTCTTCACATGAACAATACAATTGACACTAGTAGAACGATAAAGCTATACTGTTTCGATTTCGAAATCTCTGTAGATATAAATATTTTGCTGGGATACGCCAACCGTTCTATGTTATTTGTGTTTGTTTTATGTACAAAAAACCTACTACGTTTTGGGAATTAAACAAAATAAACAAAGCAGTTTTAAAACAAGCATTACCAAATATATGAGCCACTTTCATGCTACCGAAACTTTTCAGTCATAAAACACAGACCAACCAAACAAGGTCCAAGATTCAAACAAACAGAGTATGTTGCAGTTTAAAATGTCTTGCGCGCTCCTTACCTAATAGCTTTAATATCACCTGCAAAGCACGGTAGACATTTAGGGGTATTGTTGACCAGCGTCGTCGTCGTCGTCTGCATTTTTGTGCGGTCACACTTTAATGGCTGCTCTCTTTCTTAAACACTTGATCTCAAATATTTACCAACCTTTACCACAATGTTATTTTGCAATATACCTAGACCGAGATCAGGAACCAGATCGAATGATTTTAGCATTGCTTACCCAAACATATTCACAATGTTTATTTTCGAGCCAGAATGAACGATTCACTCTTGAGTTATGGCCTTTCAAATGTCAGGCATTGCCCATTTTCATTTTGCCAGCTCTCTTACTTAGTTTTTTTATATATTAAGCTTGGTCACAATGTCTTATCTCGAGCAACATCGATCACTAGGGTGATATGGCCCTAAAATGTTTAAGATTTGCAATGTTCACATTGTCTTTTCTCTTTCTAGGGCATTTTTGTCCATTTTCAACCAAATGGTGTTGCAATTGTAATGATTAATATATCAAGACATTTCGATAAAAAAAATACATTGCTCATTGAAACTTAAACCTATTTGACCAGTTAACAAATAACCAAGAATCTAAATATATAAATTCCAGAGAGGGAAAACTAAATAAACAACAAAAATCAAGATCATAGTAAATAATGTATTTTATTATTTGAACATGATCGAGTTGCAAATAAATCAATGACAAATACACCAGCAATTAATCTAAGTAGACGAATCAATTTCCACAACGAAATGATAAAGGCAAACCGCAAACTAACAAACACAAACCTTGAATCAATTATGAAATTCTATATTTCAGATAATACAAAAAAGGAGTATCCAAATTGATACTGATTACTTATTTGGCACTAGGAATTAAACACCAAGACAAAATTCATATCAAAGCAACGTATACCATGTATTCACGCCAATCATTTGTACTTATATACCATGACCTTGACCCTGAAATGTTTTCTCAAAATGCACCTACATACATATTTTGAATATTATCACAAGGAACTATAAACAAGTTCATTCATTAAAAACAATAAACATGCATGCAGTTATAACGTAACACTCCATATATAATCCGAAAATACATGCACACATATAAAGGGTAGGGAGGGAGGGTTAAAATCGTCTAATGCAATTTCATCTCGCAAATCAACGAAAATATACCAACTTAAAAAGGCTCGCATCTTTTTCATTATTTGAACCCCCAAAACCAATCATATTAAAGTTGAAACGCATTGCCCCATACAATCATACTGCCGCAAATACAAATAGAAAGTAAAAGTGCATTACGCAATTAATACTTAAATATTTCAAAGTTAAGATAATGCTAGTGTATTATTTATTACGGAGGAACGGCCTTGAATTTCCAAAACTTTACCTTAATCATAATTTCTACTCTTCTCTCTTACTTAACTATTTCTTATTCAGTCCTTACCAACTCTGGTCACATGGCAAATAGGCATAATAACTCATAATTCACAGCCCATCACTCTCTTCACTCAAGTGAGAGAGCGCCTGACATGTCAGTACATGCATGTGACAATTACAACCTTTTGTTAGTGAACAACAATTACAACAACAACAGCAATAACAACAACGAATGATCGATTATGAACTGCAACAGCAAACCGGATTTCAATTAATAATCTTCGTTTGAGGGTATAAAATAACAAAACACGCATTAGAAATACAAATGTAATATTGTAAAATATTGTAAAATTCTGGCGTGAACTATGATAGGTAACATTTACGTTCAAAATTTTAGTCAAAGAATTTCAAGTATCACACAGATGATACAGATACTACATTTTCCAATTCATAAAAGATTCACTTAACAGCGATCTTAAAAAGATTTCAAATTGGATTAAACAAGGGCTTGTACAGTTCAATCCCCTCAAGACTTACACTATGCACTTTTTCTAATTACGTTTAATCACGGATTTCCACGACATTGACGTTACATTTACGCCTGGGAAGAGCTGCAACTTATAATGTCATAATTTGTAGCCCATTTGTTCTTTTTGTTTGATTTGATTGTATATGTAAGGTATTCTAGAAGATTCTCGTTGTAATTACAAGGTAGTCGGCGATGTCATTAACACGAATAAGAAAATCATTGGACTAAGTACAGAACCTTGAGAAACACCAACATTAGCATTGCAAACATAAGATAATGTGTGTACAACAATGACTCTTTGTAACCTATACAACAAATAATGAAAAATCAAATATTTTATGTTCAATGCCATATTCATGTATTTCAAAAATAAGACCTATATGCCAGACTACGTCAACAGTTTTGGAAATGTCACCGAAAACCATATTGAATATTGATATTGTAGTAAACAGAGATTAAAAGCAACAGATGCACTAGTATCAAGGCTAATTGCCACCGGTTGAAAGTTACGTTGCAGTAAAAACCGGGTTTGAATGCCTAACCTGATACCATTTAACGAACAGAATTGTAGTTAAGACCAGTTTGTGAACCCGTAACCACACACGTATAAATACTCCAATTGTGTTTGCAGGAAAGATCCCCCAAAATAAATGTCCTCTGTATATTGCTGGTAGAGGACAGGGGTATGACCGATCACAAGACTTCTATGGATATCTGGACAACGTGAGTTCTTATAAACATATTGTTGATGTTTTTCTTTAATAACTTGAGAAATTCTGAATATGTTCTAATGGAACTTCACAGGAAAAAAGTAAAATCCTCTGAAATCCCAGTGGACTGAACCAATAGTACGCTTACTTTAGAAAATTAAATATATATGAAAAAAAAATGTTTCCGTCTGGCAAATTTTTTTTATCCTTTCTTTTTATGTTCTATACAACTGTTCAGCGTCCTACACTGGAAGAACTATAGCACAACCTGATGTAGTTTCAATGCTGCTGATAAATTGCTCATTTTTTTAGAAAAAGATAATTTTATATAAAAAGTTTATTTAGATACCACATATCATGTGTTTGAAAAAACAATCATTAAGAAACTGCTAAACAAGGGATTAAAAGGCGAATTATGGGAACGGATAAATAGTGGTCCCTAACCAGAATGTAAGTTGTGTTTTGTGTGATCATGTGTAATTTTTGTTTTCTCTTTTTCAGGTCAACCTTGTTAAAGACTGCAAATTCCATGAAGCGAACATCAAAATCCTTTAACATTCTATAAATGTTTTAACCCACCTCAAAATTGTATATCTTTTTGTATGTGAAAACTTATTAAATTTCTAAAAGACTCCTATGTAGAGTTGTTTTCAATTTCATAGTTTTCTACTTTTAAGAATGCGACCTTTTTCTTAAAAATAGACACATACTTACATTTGAATATTTTTGTGATCCAAATAATTTGAGACTGTCATATTATTTTAAATTTCATTAACAATATAACAGCAATATTTATGGAACGTACAAGTTTGATCGATTAACGTACTTTTTGACCTATGTTTAACGTCGACAGATACGGTTGACAAATTATTTCAAAACTCAGCATTCGTGGGAAACTACTTTCGGGTTATGACCTTGCGCATATTAGTGTGTACATACCACGTGATAAAATACGTATTGTGAAAAGGTTTGTCGAAGTGTTTTAAGAAACTTAACTCGTAAACAAACTCTGGTAAAAGACCGAAGGCGGGGCTCAATCGGCGTAAACTGCGCTTCGTTTCAATTAAAATGGTAAAGAAATAGTTTTACTTTTGTTAAAGTCTTCATTCAAAGCAAATTATTGACTTCGGACGTAGCATTAATGACGCAATTTATCACGTGGTATACACACACTTGCGTATACTCTTTGAAAACAGGTTTAGTTTCTACTTCTTTCTCTTAGCTGATATAAAGCATAGGGGTCACTTTCGAATCCGTTTTCTTGGTAAATAACAGTATTGTTGTCCGTTTTAAGGGGTCATGAAAAAGTACCCTTGGGGCAGATGTAGCCGACAACTTCTTAATTAGAGGCGGACACTTTTACCACAAGACCACTCTCATCTTTACAAAAGTATTTTTGTGGACAAAAAAACACGATGTACTTAAAGTGACACTTTTATTCAAAATCAATGAATACACATGTATAACAAACATCAATTTTGAGTGGTAAACCTTTAACAACTTACTTAATAATGCATTTATTGAAATACTCATTACTGTTAACTTGATTGTAACCGTGTATTCAAATAGCTGAAATCACACCAAAATGTTAAATGATTGGTGAATGCTAAAATATTTACTGTGATCTACTATAATCTCATAAGGTAGAAAGTTACGTTGCAGTAAAAACCGGGTTTTCTGCACATTTCTTTCAAATTAGACTCGTTATTTATTCATCATTTCTGGTATATTAAAACAATCGTATTAATTATGATTAATCTTATTTGAGAGTAATAGTGCATCTTTAATTCGTGATTAAGTGCACTCCATACACGACCTTGCATTGTTTTTAAACTACCAAAAGCACGAGCCTGTGACATTCATCAGTGGTTTGATAGTGATACATCTAACTCTGGTGTACGGGAATGGTACTATATTATTATGAGATTATGATATCCCATTATTTACTGATTTCGCTATTTTGGTAAGTGTGCGACCTGTTTATGGCGTTTGTTCGTTTGTGCATCTCGTTTAGTATTGTTTACTACCCTGCTTGTTACTGTATAATATATTGTATTCTTGAAATAAAAGACCCAAGCTATGATTTTGCTCCTGATGTACGTACAATTTCAAATTCGACATCAGTCATTAAAGCAAGCATTAATAACATAAACATATCTATTTGAAGAGCGATTGAGCATAACCAGCGACATGGCATGTTTTCTTGACCTCCCAGAAAACCATTCCTCGGAGAAGAAGATGTATTTTCAACATAAAGAAGCAGATATCATTAGACTATTTTAAGTCGCACTCTCACACATTTACCGTTTTTACATTTTTTGTCTTGGGATGAGCCACTTTTTGCGTAGATATCTGAAAACCAGTGACTTAAGACTGCTGACAAAAGACCAGATCGCAGTTTGTCATATTAACCTTTGAAAATTAATGATTTATGGCTAAAAGCGTTCCTAAAATTCACAAAATATTAATTTTGATCATAAATATATAGACTTGCGATCTGATTTGTCAACAGTCTTATATGACTGGTTTCCATGTATTTTCGCCAAAATAAAATGGCTCGATCCAAGAATATGAACTTGACCGGTGAGATACTTGATTTAGGATATGTCTTCAGATGTTTTATGAATACCATCCGAGTAGAACTTGTTACTACACAGAAAGTTTGCCTCATAATTATCAGCCTTTAGGTTCTCACAATCCAAAAAAATGAATGAGAATGAAATTGAAAAAGTGCCTAATCATTTAAGCGTAGAAAAGGCATAGCGACTATTCATGACAGACATAATTGTTTATGTCCTAAACATGTAAATACTAGTTTGGTTTAAACAATATTTATTTCGACATAACATTAAAATAAGTATAGTTCAACAAATTTGAGCATAATCAAAATTAACAAAGACCACATATGCAATGCATTGAAACAAAGAACATGTAAATTATGCACAAAACATTAGTGTAAAAACAGAATTGAGAAGAAAGCCTTGAGGCTTATTCTATGTCTCGCTTCTGTATAATAATGATAATTTCTTGACAAAACATGATATGCATCAGAAAATAATTAATATGGACATAATGAAATATGGCATATTACAAGGAAAAAATCTAAACGTTGATAAGGAGTGGAACGAAAATGTACGACACACATTTAATCAGTGAAACATAAACACAGCTCGATATCTAAAGTGACACTCTTATTTAAAATCAATACATACACATGTACAACAAACATAAATTTTAACTGATAAACCTTTAACAACCTACTAAATAATGCATTTATGGAAAATATTAATTTCTGATACCAAGATTTTAGCCGTGTATTTAATAGCAGAAAGCGCAAAAATATTAAATGAATGGTGAATGCTAAAAGATATACTGTAGTCGTCTATAGTTTCATAATGTAGAAATACCGTGTTTTATGCTCATTTCTTTCAAATTTTACTCGGTATCCTTCATAAGAACCATTGTTTTTGACATTAATTCATCCTTTTTGGAACAATATTATTAAATGTGGTAAATCTTATTTGGGAGTAAGAGTGCATCTTTAAACACCTTATAACTTTGTTGTAAGCTTTAATCCCCATTATTATAGATCAAGTAAAATTAATTCACAAAAACAGATTTATTAAGATTACCATTGACCTTATGGGTACATAGAACAATAAGAAAATGATTTAGTTAAAAGCCTTATTAAAGGTGAATTGCGTGTCAAAACGTAAATACTATTATATATAAACGTTTTAGGTAATTTAATCGCATTTAATATAAACATTCTTTGGATATTTAAATTGTAATGAGCGAAAAAACAATGTAGAAATCGGGTTTTTTTATGTAAAACATTATTTACATTCAGACAATATTTACATTAGAAATTGTGTTTTTGATTAATATGTTTATACAACATGTTTGTGAGATATCATCGAATGAAGACCACGTGGAACACCTAAAATGTGTTAAATTCAATTTTGAAGATTTAATAAAGATTATTCTTTAATACGGAACATGGTAAAAAAACGTATAAAAAAGTAAGCGAGTGGTGAGTGTTTCCTTACGTATGTGAAAATAAAAGATGGCCCTCGGACATGTATCTCCATTAAACTTATCATCTTTGCATAATGCTGCCTCTGCTCTAACTCCTAACTTGGAGAAAGAGCATAGTACAGTCGGTGATCTCGTATCATTCACTGACAGACGGACGAAACCTTTGCAGAATGAAACGTTTCAAAGAAAGCGACACCTTAGCGAAAGTGATGTCAGAGATGATCCCAAATCTTCCCGTCGTCACTCTCTTAGGCGAACCTCATCAGTGGGTAGTCTTGTGTCGACTCAAAGTCGTACTTTATCTCTTTCGAATGCAAGAGAGGATGAAAATGAAAAGCCAGACGAGCTTTTATCGAAAACTGAACGGCGGCGAAATCGCCGGCGTCAGTCGATGATGAATCTGATCCGCGATGATTTAGATAAGATCCCTTGTCTTCAGGCGTTGTCAACTCGGCGGTCTGAAGCGGTAGAAAGTGATGTTGAACCTGATGAAAACGATGATATCGAATCTTGGTCGCCAAGGCCAACTCGAAGGACAAGGAGGTCGTCAAGTGTGTTTACTATGTCTGAAGCGCGAAAATCTATCGCTAGTTTTGAAGGGTCGGTTTTGACGGAAAGCGAAATTCGAAAACTTAGAATGCTACAGACTCTGAATAAAATGGACTCTAAAGCGAACTCACGATATAAGAGAAACGATTCTGTAGACAGCCAATTGGGAGAACTTGCCATTCTTGAAGCATCGTTTGGACGGGGAAGAAAGTCTAGCATAGCGACTCATGTCCTGGTGAAGACGAAACATCAGCGTAAAGCATTTACCGACCGCGGACATAATCAGAAGGCTGATTTGTTTGGTCGAGCAAAATCTCCCAAGCGTAGAGAATCGTTGATGGTGGCGGAGGAGCAGCAAGAACGGGCCAAGAAAATGTTTCAAATGTTGTCAAAGAAGCAAGAGTCTCCGAGGGGCGGGAACGAAAAGGGAGGGGATGTAGCCAAAAATGTAATGATGGGGTTTAAAAGACGGCTACGGAAGAAGCGGGTATGTTTGTAAACGCCTTACCAGGTGTATTAGTCCTTTGAAATTGTAGTGTTATTATAATGCAATTAAGTATATAATTTAAGAGAAGTTGTTTTCTAACCATTATAACAATGCATGTACTAGTACAGTAGTTCTTTGTTATGGTGTATACCATACATATCACACGAAATAACACTAACTACCATGTATATTTAATGAAGCAAAGCATTCGGTACATATGTGTGACCAAAGTACAGTAGTTCTTTGTTATGGTGTATACCATATATATCACACGAAATAACACTAACTACCATGTATATTTAATGAAGCAAAGCATTCGGTACATATGTGTGACCAAAAGGCAACACATTAATACTGTAGAATGCAGTATGGAGATTAACACACAGCCAGAAATAATGACATGAGAAAAGGGATAAAATTAAGAACTAGAAATTATGATTCAGTTCATCTTTAAGGCTGAATGTCGCAAGCCTGCATACTTGAGTCCAGTCGAACCCCGTTGGCTCAAAGCCGCTTGGCTCGAATTTCTCGCTGTTTCAAATTGAATGTTAGGCCACACCAAATTAATGTTTAGTTCCTCGGATTTTTGCCAAAAAAATTGGAGCGAGCGAGCGAAAAAAAAATTGTCAGTTTTCATTAAAGCAATTAAGTATATAATTTAAGAGAAGTTGTTTTCTAACCATTATAACAATGCATGTACTAGTACAGTAGTTCTTTGTTATGGTGTATACCATACATATCACACGAAATAACACTAACTACCATGTATATTTAATGAAGCAAAGCATTCGGTACATATGTGTGACCAAAAGGCAACACATTAATACTGTAGAATGCAGTATGGAGATTAACACACAGCCAGAAATAATGACATGAGAAAAGGGATAAAATTAAGAACTAGAAATTATGATTCAGTTCATCTTTAAGGCTGAATGTCGCAAGCCTGCATACTTGAGTCCAGTCGAACCCCGTTGGCTCAAAGCCGCTTGGCTCGAATTTCTCGCTGTTTCAAATTGAATGTTAGGCCATACCAAATTAATGTTTAGTTCCTCGGATTTTTGCCAAAAAAATTGGAGCGAGCGAGCGAAAAAAAAATTGTCAGTTTTCATTAAAACTGAAGCGAGCGAAGAGCGATAAAAATTATTGAAACCCATGCTAAACCGATCGAGATACAGTATAAAAACACTACGCATTGGTTACTTCCCTTTACAAAAACACGAAAACTAGCGTAGAAAAATAATACTTGATTATTTTTAGCCTTTTAATAAATTATTACCTCAAAAAAATCTGCTTGGCGATCAAAATGGAGGTGCGGGCGCACATAAAAATAAAAATAAAAAAAAATACATTTTCAAAAAAATAGGAGCGGTAAATCCGAGGAACGAAATATCAATTTGGTGTAGCCTTAAGGACCGATCTCCTTTCACTTAACATAACGTTTTTCCGCTTGGTTCGAATTTTCCCAGGCTCGAGGTATTTTAGCCGGTCCCAATGAGTTCGAGCCATCCGGGTTCGACTGTATTGCAAATCGAAATCAGGTATCGTAAGATCTACTTTTACACATTAAAAGAATTAAGGCACCGGGTTACAAAATGGGACGTAAGGCGTTATGCGGTAGTAAGAAGGTACGAAATATAAGACCACTTTATTTAAATACGTTCATATGAGTCCAACGTTAATGTGAAATTGAAAGCAAACAAAAATATCCTAAATAAATATTTGTAAGGAACCGATTGGAATAGATAATTACGCAAAAAAATGCAAATGTGTCGACTAAAAGACCCTGCCTTACCTTATCTACAACAAAATGTCAAAACGTCTCCAGCCAATACCGGGTTTCATTTAATTTTACTTCACTATAGCAATACATATAAATTGTCAGATGAAAGCAATGTTAAAGTGACTGTACCCAAGATTGGCACCAAAAAAAGGTTTACTGTAACGAATCTCAGGACAATTGCTTAATAAAATGTTTTACTCTTTGATATCATAATTGTAAAAAAAAAAAACATACCAAAAGGGACAAAAATCGTGTTAGAGACCGGGTCGAACCGGTGCCGCCAAAATTGCATTCCAGTGCTGTATCCACTGTGCTACGAAGGCTTATTCTAATCAGTTGGAATATTTAAGTTATATACCTAACATGGTCATTTCTCGTGATAACATAGACTAGCCAATCACGCATAAGGAATGAATTCTACTAGGTAGACATACCTAGTAATATTTTTTAATGAAAGAATACGAAAAAAATGCGAAAAATAAATTAATTGTAAACTGTGTGGTTCTTTAGTTAGTAAGTTCCAATGCATTGTACACATCGATACCAAGTTTATATCAGTTTTCGACAATTTTCTTTTTTCTCTCGCTGTTTTTTCATATGGAGTACAGTCCCTTGAATATATCCTAGTACATATAGGTTCATTGGTTATTGTAATGATACTGGCTAATTGTATACAAAATCAAACTACATTACCTGTTCTTGGGTGACGACAGGAACTTATCGGTTATAGTCTGGGGCAACTCTCAACATATATATTTTTTTAATTTGATTGCTATTGCCTGTAAACAAAATTATGAAAAATGAATAAATAATAACGCCTACGGCCTATCAACGCTTTCTATAAAATTGCTAGATATATTTGATTATACATATCCATACAAGTAAATTTTATTACTCTTAAAGTGACATTCTTATTCAAAATCAATACATACACATGTATAACAATTTTGACTGATAAACCTTTAACTACTTACTAAATAATGTATTTACAGAAAATATGAATTACTGAATACAAGACTGTAACCATGTATTTAATAGAAAGCGCAAAAAATATTAAATGATTGGTGAATGCGAAAAGTTTTAATGTGGTCTACTAAAGTCTCATACGGTAGAAATACCGTGTTTTATGCTCATTTCTTTCAAATTAAACTCGGTATCCTTCATAAGAACCCTTGTTTCGACATTTATTCATCTTTTTTGGAATATTAAAACAATATTATTAATTATGGTTAATCTAATTTGGCAGTAAGATTGCATCTTAAACAACATAATTGTTATATCCGCAGTTCAGGCCGCTACAGGTGTGGCGGAAGAAGGCCAAGTTTCTCGTCTTGCTGCTTCGTGCTTGGAAAGTACATTCAAACAAGTACGTATGCTCGCTTGCAGTTTTATAGATTATACGATAAATATGTCTGTAAAGAGAGCATACTATTTCGACGAAGTAAACATAAGTTAGAACTTTTGAACCCATATATAAGTTGATTGTTCAGAACATTGTTAATGTTAAAAACGTGGTTGACGGCATCGTCGCACAATTTGAAAATTGAGATTTTTTGTTATAACTATGCCATTCTAATATATATAAAATAAGATAGTTAAATTGAAAAGGACGTCTCAAATTTTGTGAGAAAAAAGCAGATCAAAAGTGTATTCATAAAACGGTACAGATTAGAAAGTTAACAACGATTATGTTAACAGCGTTCTAAACAATTCGCACATTATTATGACACATGCCCAAACATTATACCTATACGTTGACACGTCACTTTTGACGTCGACTAAGCGTCGTTTTAATACGTGAAAGTTGTTTCATCTAATATATATCACTGCATGTTTGATTTATTTGTTTTGATAAAAAAATCTTACTATCCAGCTATAATACATTTCAGTGGTTCCAATCAAATTATTTTTCTTGATAGCCTTAATAAAAACTCCAACAAATCACGTATAATTGGATGATTGTTGACGAACAAAGTTTTTAAATATCACCAGTTAAAGAACAGAAGAAAAAAAACTATAACAATCTGAAAAGAAACATCAACAGGTTTGTTTTATTAACGAGCTATGGAACTTGTTGGACGAAATTCAAATTTGCTCGCAGTCTTAACTCGTCATTGTCTACGTAAAAAACAGTTTCAAATTTTGGGCCCTAAAAATTAATATTTTTACGTTTTTAGCATCAACGAGTCGCTTGTGGATAACAATTCATCGCTGGACATGATCACGCGGGGTAATCAGGTGGATCTGATGTTCGATATCACGGAGTACAAGGCTGCAAAGGAGGTTAGTTTCGCACGCGGATCTCTTGTATTTCACTCTCTTCAAGTCTTCCAATGTCCGGATTTGACTGCGAATTGCTGTCACTTCTATCTCATGTCACTTATGGCATTCAAACACAGTTTAAGTCGTGATGGCGTCACGGCGGGGTCAAGCCATATTGCAGCCAATGGGTGTGGGCAGACCTTGATAAACTCAAATAAACAATAGCAGACGATGATGTTTGTCTTGGAAGTTCGTGTCAGAATATTGTTTGTGAATATGAACTAGCCATACCAAACTATTTTTCATCTGCAGTAGTCTGACTAAATGAAAAATAATCCCACCCCATGTTTGCTTAATAAACACTGAATAAACATTGTTTGTTTACAAACGATTCTTCCAAACCTACCTCTGATAATCACGTTTTTTTAAAAGGCACTCATGCCCATATGCGTCTAAAACCCTTATACAGTATAAACAAGTTATACATTTCTTAAACTCTATGTTTCAAAACATGAACAGTTCTAAAGTTGAAAGAAAGTTGCAACATAAAACAACAAAAAATAAAACACAATATCGAAGTAATAGTTCTATTTTTAGAACGAAAATACTACATAATCTGTATGTACTAGTACAAAACATACCTAAAATGAATTATTATTTTTTGCCAGAAGTTTCTTAATTTCTATGTGTAGAATTTGACAGATTTCAAAATTGAATGAGGTATCATTTTATACGCATATTTTTTAAATGAACTTGGGTGCCTAAGTAATTGCCTTGTAACCTTCACATTGATATTTGAAAACATTTCGACATCATATTTCTGAATTTTCAGTCTCCATATTTTAATAGCCTTTCCTGTAAAAACTTGATACACAATGAGTGTAGTATTTGTAATAAAACAAAACTGAAGATGAGCAAATGCTTGTCTCTAAATCCAATGTATGATTTAAAAGAATTTAGGTAACAGTGTGTGTATACCATGTGACAAATAGCGTAATAAATGCTACGTCGGAAGGCAACATTTTGCTTCGAATGAAGACTTTAAAGTGACACTCTTATTCAAAATCAATGCAAACATATGTAAAACAAATATCAATTTTGACTTATATACCTTTAACTACTTACTAAATAATGCATTTATGGAAAATATTAATTACTGATAACACGATTGTAGCCTTGTATTTAATAGCAGAAAGTGCAAACATATTAAATGATTGGTGAATGCTAAAAGATTTACTGCGGTCTACTATAGTCTCATAAGATAGAAATACCGTGTTTTATGCTCATTTCTTTCAAATTAAACTCGGTATCCTTCATAAAAACCATTGTTTTAGACATTTATTCATCCTTTTTGATAGATTAAAACAACTTTATTAATTTTGGTAATCTTATTTGGGAATAAGAGTGCATCTTTAAACAAAGATAACTTCACTATTTCTTCACTATTTCAAATGAAATATAGCGCAATCTATGCCGCTTACGGAGCCCCACCTTCGGTCTTTTACCAGAGTTAGATTGAGAGTTAAGTGTCTTAAAACACTTCGACAAACCTTTTCGCAAAACGGCCGTCTGACGGAGCAATGTCAAAATATAATTTTGGAAACAGGTTTGTCGAAGTGTTTGATAAAACTAATTACCTTATCAAACTCTGGTGATAAAAAGAAGCCGAGGTTCTTTAGGCGGCATAGACTGCCCTTTGTTTCATTTTAAATTGCGTTGTAAAATAAAAGTCATCTTTGTTTTAAGTCTTCATTATAAGCAAAACATTGCCTTCCGACGTACCATTTATGACGTTATTTACCACTTGTTATACACACACTGGGTAATTAATAACCTTAAAACTATTTTTTTGTTTTTTACAGGCAAATATCCCGCCTGCGGTGAAAAAGATACTTTTGAAGAAACAAAAGGAGAGAACGGACGAGGAACAGTACTATGTGTGTTCATTTTGCAAAATGAGGACCATTATCAGTTATCTCCCATTTAACATTGCTGTGCTTGGGGCAGTTAATTCAGTTATAACTCACTTGCCCGTAATTATGTCTTAACAAGGTGGATAAATCATTAACTTGCAAAATGAGAACCATGTTCAGTTATTTCCCTTTGACTATTGTTATGCTTTGGGGCATACATAATTAAATTATAATTCACTAATCCGTAATTATGTCTCAACTTTGTGGATAAATGGTCAGTTTGACGAGGGGTTATATTATATAATTGGCCTTGAAATGACGTTATTCACCGTCATATGACGTTCTAAACAAGCATGACGTAACACATTTTTTTTAATGAAGATCAATTCATTATTGACATATTCCTACCAGAAAAAAATGTATGTGGGAATTCTAACGCTTCGGAATCAGATTCAATCAATTGAAAGTAATGTAAAAATGGCAGGAAGGGTAAAATACCTTTCAAAAAGTGAGTAGACAAAGACCGATTGACAACGTAAAAAATGTGCTTCAGGTCCTCAAATTGGTAATGAAGTTTATTAAGTAATCATGCACGGTAACGGATGGTCAAAATAAACTAAATGCAAATTAAGATCAGATCACCAATACATCGTTACGCTACTTGCTTCAAGACGTAA
Source organism: Mya arenaria (assembly GCF_026914265.1). Lineage (NCBI taxonomy): Eukaryota > Metazoa > Mollusca > Bivalvia > Myida > Myidae > Mya > Mya arenaria. The sequence continues at coordinate 36,167,506 of NC_069135.1, read as the reverse complement.
CGTTACGTCTATAACGTATTGCTCTCAGATTGTACACAGCATAGTGAAATGAAGCGAATGTCACTATAGATTTATATGAAATTTGTTCTAGATGTTCAAAGAAATGTCACGGTCAGGGAGACTGACACTATAAAGGTCACGGTCACAGAGATAGACAGTTTAAAGGTCACAGTCTGGGAGATCAAACCGAGTGAAAGTCATGGTCACGGAGACTGGCAGTATAAAGGTCATGGTCACGGAGACGGACAGTATAAAGGTTACAGTTACGGAGACGGACATAATAAAGGTCGCGGACACTGAGACGGACAAAATAAATGCCACGGTCACAGAGACAGACAATATTAAGGTCACGGTCAGGGAAACAGACAGTATAAAGGTCACGGTCACAGAGACAGACAATAGTAAGGTCACGGTTACGGTCAGGGAGACCAGACAGTAAAAAAGGCCACGGTCAAGAACACTAGACAGTATAAAGGTCACGGTCAAGGAGACCAGACAGTAAAAAGGTCACGGTCAAGGAGACCAGACAGTAAAAAGGTCACGGTCAAGGAGACCAGAGAGTAGAAAGGTCACGGTCAGGGAGACAGGCAGTATAAAGGTCACGGTCAGGGAGACCAGACAGTATAAAGGTCACGGACACAGAGACAGACAATAGTAAGGTCACGGTAACAGTCAGGGAGACCAGACAGTAAAAAAGCCACGGTCGAGAAGACTAGACAGTATAAAGGTCACGGTCAAGGAGACCAGACAGTAAAAAGGTCACGGTCAAGGAGACCAGACAGTAAAAAGGTCACGGTCAAGGAGACCAGACAGTAGAAAAGGTCACGGTCAAGGAGACCAGACAGTAGAAAGGTCACGGTCAGGGAGACAGGCAGTATAAAGGTCACGGTCAGGGAGACCAGACAGTATAAAGGTCACGGTCAAGGAGACCAGACAGTATAAAGGTCACGGTCAGGGAGACCAGAGAGTATAAATGTCACGGTCAAGCAGACCAGACAGTATAAAGGTCACGGTCAAGGAGACCAGACAGTATAAAGGTCACGGTCAGGGAGACTAGACAGTAGAAAGGTCACGGTCAGGGAAACCAGACAGTATAAAGGTCACGGTCAGGGAGACCAGACAGTATAAAGGTCACGGTCAAGGAGACCGGACAGTATAAAGGTCACGGTCAGGGAGACAGGCAGTATAAAGGTCACGGACAGGGAGACAGACAGTATTAAGGTCGCGGTCAGGGAGACAGACCGTATAAATGTCACGGTCTGTGAGACCAGACAGTATAAAGGTCACGGTCAGGGAGACAGGCAGTATAAAGGTCACGGTGAGGGAGACAGGCAGTATTAAGGTCACGTTCAGGGAGATAAGGCGGTATTAAAAGTCTAGATTAGGGATCTGGATTTTAGCAGCATTTGACGATGATGATAGATAACTCTGAAATATGTTAACAAAATTTATTGACATCATTCAGGGATTATTTCAGCAGTACACCCATGTTAATACTAACATTTTTACAGTTGCCATAGAAACTGTGACCTCTGTATCTCCTGTATTTATAGTATCATTATTAGTTTATACTTGGAATAATATTTGTTTGGTCTTATTCTTAGTACAGACACGGCTTGATGCAGGTGTGTAAATTTGTTGTGTACGTCTTACTACAAAATTTGAAAGTTGTTGCGTTTGAATCGTTACCGACTTTACATACAGAATAATGGTATACTAAAGTAATACTGTTTTATTATTGAACTATTACAGGTGCAGATTTTTCTAAGAAATTACAAAAGTATTGCTGAATATCCTGTCAAAATGCAAAAAATGATTGCTCAACGTGCATGGATTGAGAGGTACGATTTGTTTATGTTTCTTTATACAATGTTTTTTTTTTTATATTTAAGTGTCATGACATTGAGCTATTCTGATGTTTAAAGAAATGTAGAGGTATTGTGATTACTTTGGTGTCGTTGTTTGTGGCCTCCCCTGTATTGAATGTGTTTAACGTTGATCCAAATTCATAGATCGTTGATCAAAACTCATAGATCGATCCAAACTCATAGATCGTTGATCCAAACTCATAGATCGTTGATCCAAACTCATAGATCGTTAATGATATTCACATGATCCTCCATTACTAATTATTTCTATTATGTGTTTCCGGTCCGGATGGAAAAAATCTTGCATAAACCGGAAACACATGAATAGTATATTTCCTTTCATACATTGATTTATTATTTCGTTAACAAATTTGAAATGGAAAACGTATTTGGGTACATTTCACCAAATACTGACGTGTTTCTTTACTGACGTCATAACGCGTTCTAGTTTGAAATAGGAAAAAAAACATCAAGTTTTTGATGATTATTTAATTTCATTTTGTGAACAAATTTCTCGTTGAAATGTGTATTCGATCGAACTCTATTGAAATACAATGCTTTACTCTAAATAAAATTTACAGTTTAAAAAAAATAATAAGTGGCGCGCTGTTGCGCGTGACTCATGACAATGGAATTTGTCGGCACGGCCAAAGCTACCGTAAATCCCCAATTTCTGAAAAATCACAAGTATATTAACTTGCTCAGTAGGAATAACGCTATCAAATGATTCCATTACTGAGCATGCTATTTTTCCGCGAAATGCAAATGATTCACGTGATCAAGCCGAGCACGTTAATAACGCACTCAGCACATTTAAAGTACTTAAGGATATTCGAGAAGTTTGGGGTCTGTTCGGTGTGCAAGGTTTTGACTTGTCTGTGTGATACCATGGTGGATGTTTGGATGGTGGATGGTGGATATTTTGTATTTCGCATATTCCAACGATTATAATTATGATAGCCATAGCCATAGACATATACAGTCGAAACCCGTTCGCTCGATAATGCTTGGCTCGATTTCATCGATGGCTCGAACTTGATGTAAAAGACCGATTTTAGTTTACGCTTTGTAAGCATTCCAGCTTGGCTCGATATTTTCGAGACTCGATGTTTTTTGCCGGTCCCTGGGATATCGAGCCAATGGGTTTCCACTGTATTCGCCGCTTTTCCAATATAGTTTGAAACTTGTGGATTATAATTATGATAGCCATAGGCATATACGAGTTGAAATCCGTTCGCTCAATATTGCTTGGCTCGATTTCCTCGATGGCTCGAACTTGATGTTTACAAAAGGACCGATTTTAGTTAACTCTATGTAAGCACACCCGTTTGGCTCGATATTTTCGAGACTCGAGGTATTTTGGCCGGTCCCTGGAATATCCAGCAAATGGGTTTTGACTGTAATCGCCTCGCCGCTTTGCCAATAGACTTTCAAGTGTTGACTCCGCAAGTTTTCCAATCACTTCCATTTGTAATCCGTAGATTTGATTTATCGTCAACAATCAAAAATTGGACCTGAACGCTGGCGTACAATTTCCTCTAGACTGAAATAAGTTAATATTCCTGACCGCTAAATCAATTTTAGACGCCTTTGAAACAATTAGGCAAAACCCAGTGGTTTATTAGCTGGAAAAAGAATTTAATATAACGAATTAATTGACTCTGTGTTGTGGACTTAGAGGTTAGTTAAATTAACGAGAATGATTTGGAGAAAAACAGTATAAAGGAATAGTAAATTAGCCCGACTCTTGGAACTTATTGTTACTGAAGATTAAACCTCGTATCAAGGAAAATGTGGTCCGCCAGACAGCAAGTACATTGCAGGACGAAATGTTTTCTTTGTACTGAAATGATTCTGTCCATTTGAGCCAATGGTCGTAAATAAAAAAATATTTTAGACGAACGTTTTGTATCAATTTTGTTCAATGAATGAAATATTATGAAATTGAAATGAACATGGTTAACTGCTTTGATATTTGCATATATGTTTGAATTTATGTTTCCACAATTCCCATCTAAGTTTTGAATCATTTGAAAAGCATTGCTTGCTGAAAACTAATAAGCAAACTATATGGAATCGGACGTGAAATGACTTATTTTTCCTCGGAAGAACCTACGACACGTATGTGCTTATTGACACGTCTTCTGTCCAACCTGCTTCCTACGGTGGTCAATTGTGTGTACAATTTATGACATAAAATGTAGGGTTTTAGCCAGTGTTTTAAAAGGACATGGTGCTAAGGGATAAAAGGGCTCATCGTACTAGGGCCTAAAACAAAATACATTTGGTCCGGGTTACCCGACCCTACCTACGGAATAGGCGCCGACCCTACCGTTTTTATAGTCAGTTTGAAAAAAAAATGAAAAACTAAAAAAAAAAAAATAAAAAAAAAAATTGCTTTGCAATATGTAGTTTAAAACCTTAAATGCAAATACAGAAGATAGCATTCCAATAATGAAAATGACATTCTTATATAAAGCCTAATATAAAAAAGCCTACCTACCCTACCCATTTTTGAAAAGGATGTAACCCTAACCAAACAAACAAAAAATTAGGCCTAGGCAGTGAACTATTAAAGCATTATGAATTGTTTATTATTTACATACAACCTGATGAAGACCGAATGATCGAAACGTTGTTTCATTAATATATGATTTGTGTTGAAGTTCGACTTATTTAATTATCGCCATAGAAAATGTTAGAAATTGTGCTTATTTGAAGATATATTAGGTTTCAACTACTAAATGTTTTAATTTTGTGTGAATTCATAATCGCATATTTCAATTTGTAGTCAAAAAAAGATACATTTGATTATCTTAAGCATTTAATTCTACTAAGGCAGGAGGGGGCCCATACTGGTCTCCAGGAGAGCAGAAGGGTGCTTCCAAAAAAGGACAGGGCGCAGCACCCTCCCATAACCCTTTAGCTTAAACCCTATGAAATGTAACTTGATTATCAATGATAAGTATTATGGTAAGTAGTTTTCGTCCGTCTCTTCTTCCAGCTACGACATCAAACGCGTCATTGTGAGAGAGGGTCACGTGCCCATGTGCTTTTACTTCATTCTCTCCGGATCAGGTAATCGTGCAGTGATGTGTTGTCGTTGCTTCTCTGTAGTAATACAGTCGTAGCTCGTTTGCTCGATATCGCTTGGCTCGATTTCCTCGTTGACTCGAACTTGATGTAAAGAAACGATTTGTTGTTACTCTATGTAAGCATTCCCGCTTGGCTCGATATTTGCAAGGCTCGACGTATTTTGACCGGTCCCTGGGATATCGAGCCAACGGGTTTCAACTATAGTTTCTCTTTTAATTAAATTAAGAAATTAATAGTTATTAAGTCTGCTCAAACATGGTGTATTTAATTTTGCGAGCAGATCGTGCAATCTTAATTGTAACACTGGCATTATATACAGTCAAGCTCACTATGTCGAAGTCGTTTGGACCTAGGGAAAAACTTCGTGATACTGAACATTCGAAATACCCGAAATACAAAAAGGGTATAACTAAACAAACAAAATCGAAAAGGTTCGACATAACAAGAAGATCGAGATAACGGAGTTCGACATGGCGAGTTTCGACTGTATACCCGAAATTCTTTATTTGATAACATGTTCTCGTTCGCACTTGATAAAACGGTATATATATGTAATATATGTAGTATTTGTAAAAAGCATAGATGTTTTTCTTTCACCTTCTACATCAATGAAATACCAATGGGCAGAAATTTTATATTTAATTTTAAATTTGTATTGGGACGAATTGTCCATAATAAATAAAACCAAACTGACCTTAAAGGGACTAGACACCAGATGATACAACTGCAAGAAAAAAAAAGAAAAAATGTCAAAAATTTACATTAAATCAACATCGTTATGTACAACACAATATTTACACCTCAACTTCCATTCCTTAAATGAACGTCATTTCGGCAATTGCGTTCATCAATCGATGAACGCAACATCTTCGGATCGCAATTCATTGCACAACAATATACATGAAAAATATTTATCTTGTTATTGTTTGTATTGTGTCAGAAGGTCCCGTAAAATATAAATCAACATTTTAGAAAGTGTTAGTTTTTTAAATTTTAAATGTGTAGTTGCCATAACTGTTTGAATTTTACCTTTAAAAGTGATTTCAAGTGGTTGATCTTTTCCCGCGATATTGTGACGTCATTAAAAAATGCTTCCGGTTAGAGTCGGGTCGTTCTATTTTCAGGATAGGTAGGAATGGGTTACTGAAAGTTTTTTTTTAAATGAAATTAAGTTTTTTTAACAATTCTCGAATGAAATAATGAACTTTTGGTGCAAATATAAGTAATGAATTGCGGGCTTGATATCATTATCGGGGATATGAACGCAATTGGGCTGGTCAAAGTACTCGTGGAGTCCTTCGGACTCCACACACTTTGACCAGCCCAATTGCGTTCATACCCCGATAATGACATCAAGCCCGCAATTCATTCCTTAATTGAATCTGTATTACTGATGTATCACATCGTTTAAGACACATGCATCTTTCGCATTTTTGGCGCATTTTTTTCTATTCCAAATTTACTAGAGTTGTATACCACGTAAATATCCCAGTGAATTTAAAAATAGCGTCGGTAAATGTATCTGTACTCATAAACATATATGATCAAACATAACCATGGAAACCATTTTGCGCTATTTTAAAAGGAATAACACAGATTAGACAGCATCATAATTGTTCGGCCTCATAGTAGGTCGCATTAGCAATGCCAGGCTTGTTTAAAAAATACAGAATTTGCCGATTTTTAACCATCTGGTGTCACGCCCCTTTTATGAAGACAACATTGAAGCTCGACTGAATTGAGTTCCACTCACTGTTTCAGCTATTGTGTCTACAATGGAGAATGGGGTACCAAAGACAGTGATGTTTCTCAACAGGGGCGACAGTTTCGGGGATGTGGCTATATTGAACCACGCCCACCGCGAGACCACGGTCATCACCAGGGATAAAATAGAACTGCTCTGTATGACGGACACGGTAAGCCTCTGGACCAGACCCGTATATCAAAAAAATACTCAATTCATTTCTCAAACCCAAGCTTAACTTATTTTTGCACATAACAGCATGGCATGATTCAGAATGACTATTCTTTTAAAAGCGCATACTTTTATGCATTGTGTTGATAAACATCTTTTCTCAAAATGTTAAAGAATATTATTTCTAAAGCACAAAATATATAATCAGATAATTACTCAAGAATAGTTATTTTGACTTAAGTGTGATATTTGCTCTAGAATTATTTATATTCTATTCTTATTTTTCGCGTTGAGAGTGAGATTCAGACTTCACTTTAGTATGTTCGTGATGTTCGTGCCGCAATAGGGGGCAGATATCAAACATTTGATATATGTTTTGTTATAAGTTCTTAGACGAGAGATAACTAATACTTTGTGTGCGTTTATGAACAAACACATTGGTAATAATGCGAGGAATCTACTTTCACACCAGTATTATGAGGTTAGAGATAAATCCGGAGATATCAGACTAATATCTAACATCTAAAATATGACTCATTTTATAAAAAGAATGAAATACACGTTCAGCGGGATCGAATGAACATCAGAACTTGATAATAATAATAATAATAATAATAATAACAACTTTATTTAACGAAGGTTACATGCTAAGTGTACAATCATTACAGACATACTACTTATTTCCAGCATGGCCTTCACACAAAAAGTATTACAAAAACACATATACTAACTTACATATTAAGCAACATACAAAACATACAATCACACTATCACTAACATACTTTTCTCATGTAATTCAACATAATTAAACATGTATTCAACATTTCTTTGACAAACACAACTCAGTTTAATATGATGATTATAGATTACAATAATTTCATCCTGTAAATAATGTAGATATATTCAGTAAAACCACATTCAATCAATATATTTTCAACATTTACACATTTGGTAGTATCCATTACAAGTTGTTGCAAGAATGTCATATACGTACATTAACACAATTCGTGTAAACAATGAACTATTTAGTATAATGTGAATTAAATAAAGTGTCAAAGAATGTAAGCCTAATGCAATCCAAGAACAAGCCATCTATGAAAAACACTATTATGACCTGTTAGAAGCGACAGAACACATGCGATGTAAATTAAGTCAGAATACGTATTTCTTTCGTGCTTTTCGATAAAATATGGAGTTTTATCAGTAAAATAACAACAGTGAAAATATAACTTTAATGTCGTTGGATAGTCCCCCGATAGAATTCTACGCTTTGTTTCTTGTGTTCCGTGGGCGATCTCGTAATCAAGACTAACTAATGGGGCAGTTTAATTGGTTCCGCAAGGAACCAGATGCATTCCCGTTGAAAGAAATTCTGGCGAAAAGCCCGAATTGAACGCGGACCGCCTTACAGTACAATATTTATTTGTAAGCTATCAAGAGTATGCGGCCCAGGAGGCTAATGCTGCTACAGGACTATTGAAGAATATTCAATTGTTACATTCGAATTCATTAGAAGAACAGTTGTCACCTCTGCCTCATGCATATTCATTAAAACGATAGTTTGTCTTTCAATTGTCCAACGGTATTTATTAATTATAACGGAATCCAATACCGTGGTTCCCGACGATGCCGACTTTCCCGGATTTACGACATGCGTGAGGGCATGTTCTAAAACCTGGCCTGGCCTGGCCTGCTGACTCAGCATTTTGACTCGGGCCAGGCCGGGCCAGGCCAGGCCAGGCCATATTTTATACATAATGAGTGTACAAGTACTGAATATACTGAAACACAATGATTTACCTTTTTTAGAAACTAAACTGCATGTTTAATATAATATTTTTGGGGGGGTTTATTCTAATAAAGAATGTAGTTTAATAATGATTAATTCATTTACTTATACAAAAATCAGGTTTTCAATTGAAGTATGCATGTAGTTTTGAACAACTTGATGTTCAACTATTGTATGAACTGTAAGATAAAATTTCTACATTTTAAATAAAAACAAAACATAAAAATCGTCACAAATAAAATAAATATGTATGTAAAAAAAAATATATATATATGTATGTAAAAGTTGAGTCTGAACACATTGATTTTAAGATTCGATTTGTAAACCCAGAGCTGTGCACTTAAATAAAAAAATATCCGATTAGTATTAAGAATGTTTCCCTGCATTCAATTAAACTACCCTTTATCTTAATAAAGCAACAAAAATACATTACATTAAACATGCAGTTTGATTTCTAAAGAAAGATATATCATTGTGTTCCAGTATATTCAGTGCTTGTACTCTCAGTATGTATAAAATATGGCCTGGCCTGGCCTGGCCCGACTCAAAATGCTGAGTCAGCAGGCCAGGCCAGGCCAGGCCAGGTTTTAGAACATGCCATGCGTGACCTTTGTTGAGCAATACTTTCCAACAAGAGATGCTATTACCGTAATTAAGGCTTTGGCTAATGAATAGAGCATCCACCAAACACATTACAATAAAGTTGCCCATTTGTGTTTAATATTGTTATAATACTAGCAATACATAATCTAGGTAATTTCATACATTTTTATTTTTATTTGATTTATTTCTATTTTTGTGAAAAAAAAAGAAAAAAAAGTTAAACTAAATTTAATCATTATGCGCTTCGATGACTTTTATCTTAGGCAAACTAAAAAATGATCATAAGAAAGTATACTTCCCAGTGATGCCAAGATTCAACTTTGTTTTGTTTAGTACTGATTTTAAATTAAAAGAAATCGTGATTTTTTGTTACTGTTGTTTTTTGTTTACATAATAATTATATAAGTCTATAATTCTTAATGTATTCTAGTATCATATTCATATATAGGTGTTTATTTGCAGGATTTTGTCGACATATTCATGTCTGGTGGGATCAGAGATTCAAATGACCCTTTCCTGCAGTAAGAAACTTCTTTCTAAGTGTTGTAATTTGCGCGTGTATAGCCATAGTTAAAACAAATATGAATTTTAAATGTATTATGATGTAATGTACAATTTATCATACTAAGAACTTAATAACCCGGGGTAGTATTCAAACTTAAGTTGATTTTTTTAATCGAAGTGTTTTGATTGGCCTGTATATTTAGCTGACCAATAAGCTGAGTGGAATAATTAAGGCATGTCGAAGGATAAAGAACAGATCAATATTGAATACTGGCCCAGGGCTGGTATTCATAATTAATATTAATATGATTTAAGAACGATGTAGCTAATCGGATTACTTGTTATTAATAACTGACCAATAGTGTGAATGAAGTCAATGATGTATGGCCATAAGTTTGATCGAAGTTGAGTATTGAACACCACCCCTGGAGCAACGGATAGATTAGTAACGGTAGGAATAAATAAGTGAAAAGGTGGTAACACATAACTGAATAAGTGAATACACTATTTAGCAATTCTTCACATTATAACCCTACCCCCCCCCCCCCCCCCCCAACGGCCGGTGGGTTAGTTATAGCAAGTACAAGTTATGTATTTGGAATATTTCATCAACATTGGGTTTTATTTTAAAATTGAAAATGTTATTTTGAAGAAAAGCGCAGTACAGTTTTCGTTCATGTAAATCAAAATATATATTTATTGCTAATTATCCTAACTAGGATATCATTAATGTTTTAAGACGTGTGGTGTGAGCCAATTTGATCCATTTGAAATCTTCGTTTTAAAAAAAATAATTATTTATCTTTTTACTATTCCACACAATGCATTTATATGGAATGGTTTTCAGAAATTAACAAAAAAAACACGAAAGTTTTTGTTAGTATTTTCTAGAAGTCACGTGAAATAAACCAACGTGTTTTTCAGATCCATCAATTTCTTGAAGGGATGGCCTCGGGAACTCCTGATAGACAATCCCAAGCGATGTATTTTCAGTTACTTCAAGTGGGTATACACAAGATGTTGTTGTAAATATGTTCTTGTTGATTCGAATTTAGCTATGAAAAAAGGATTTACTATACATTTGTTATTTGTGTTGTAGAAAACAGGATATATAAAAATGAATGCAATCACGTGTTATGCCATACTATTTGACCTGTTTGCTTCAAAAATAATGGTGGGAGTGTGTGGAGGCCCGACTTAAAAGTAAATATATGAATTGCATTATGTTTAGTAGAAATGCATGGAAAATATCGGCGCCATGTCCCAATAAATTTTGTTTGTATTAATAAATTATAGGTTTTAGTAGATTTATGCAGATTACTATAGATGCACTATTACTCCAAGATAAGATTTCTAACAATTCAAACTTTTGTTTAAATATTCCAAAAAGGATGAATCAATGTCGAAAACAATGGGTTTTATGAAGGATATCGAGTTTGATTTGAAAGAAACGAGCATAAAACACGGTATTTCTACCTTATGACAAGATAGTAGACCACAGAAAATCTTTTAGCAATCACCAATCATTTAATTAATATTTTTGCGTGTCAAATACACAGTTACAATCTTGTTATCAGTAATTAATATTTTCCACAAATGCATCATTAAGTAAGAAGTTAAAGATGATAATCGTGGCATTAGGTAGCCAGTATCAGTTACAATTCAAGTAAAGCTTTGGAAATATGGAGAATGTTCGTGTATAGCAATATTATGAATACTAATAGATAAAAAATATGTATAGCTAGTTAATAAGATATATTATGGAAATGTGGGTGAATAGTGGTTTCAACAGTGATTTGACGATCAAAATTTAAAGAGTATCATTGATTAATAAGTTTCTTCTTTTATTTGCCTGTATAGTGAGGCTTATTTTTTTTCAGACGAGGGACCATACTGGTTACTGACACTAGTCATAGCGACTGGATTATAGTGGTAAAATCGGTACGATACCATATTGTTTTTTATCATACCAATTTGTTAGCGAAATCATCATACCGAAATTTGAAATGTGCAACGTTGTATTATTTTTCTTTCTTTGTAAATGGGAAAACGAAAAATAGTACGTGGACATCGTCAAAAATCTAACCAATCTCATTAAAATTAAATCGTGACGTTCACTTCGTTTCATTACGTTAGGCACATAGCGTAACGTCTTAAAACGTGTATTGGTTTCTGATTTTAATGAGATTGAAATCTAACCGATGTCCATCACACTCTTGCCATTTTCTAAAATGTGCGAATTTATGAACACCCTTACATAAGTCCTTTTTAATACGGTTGTATCACATTTACAGTCTTTGATTTCATTTAAAAAATAATATAATTAATAGTGAGGACAACGGTTCACCCTGTTTAACACCAACAGTAACATCGTAGACCTCGGAATTGCACATACAAGTAGAACGTTTTATACAATATCGGACAATTCATAATATATTGAATACATGTAACACAAAGCTACATAGGGCATCATCTATGACACTATTAACCTCTTTTTCAAAGCCTTTGACTGTACGATATAACTTCGATTCAATATCTAAAATAAATGTATGCAACATAAGATGTATATTCAATGGTGTTAAAGCTGCACTCTCACAGGTATACCATTTTTATAACTTTTTGTTTTTGTTTTGGAATGAACCAATTTTTGCGTAAATATCTGCAAACCAATGATATAAGATTGCTGACAAAAGATCAGATCGCAGGTTTTTATAAGCTTTAGTAAGTGTATATGCACCGCATTCTTACATAAATGAGACCCGCATTGTGAAGAATGTTTCCAATCTGTTCTGGTTGTGCGGTCTGTTTGCAGTCTATGGACGCATGTGTCTGTCCTTCATTGGCACTTGGGATCTTACCTTGTGCTTTCTCAACAGAGTCTATATTTGAATGTTTGTTTGATTACTGGATGTTCCTTGTAGTTTTCATTGTATTATTGTACCAGTTAAAGATGCACTCTCACAGATTGAACGTTTTGACAACTTTTTTATTTTCTTGTCTTGGAAGGAGCCAATTTAGGCGAAAATGTGAAACCAGTGATATAAGACTGCTAACTAAAACCATAGATCGCAGATTTTCATATGTAGGTTGAAAAAAATGATGTTTTATGCATTTTTTCTTAAACCGTTAGTAACGCTTTTAATCATTAAACATTAATTTTCGAACGGAACTATGAAAATCTGCGATCTGCTCTTCTGTCAGCAGTCTTATATCACTGGTTTACAGATATTTACGAAAGATTGGCTCATTCCAAGACAAAAAATTAAAAAGCTGTCAAAACGGTAAATCTGTGAGAGTGCAGCTTCAAAAATCATGTTACATTCTATTGAGAATGTAAACATCTTAGAACCGGTGCACTGGGCGTTATAAAACATCAATTTTATGAATGCGGAGTGCATTTGTTCTAAAATATAAGAAACAACAAAATAGAAGGGATGGATATTAACTTTATATACAGTAATTATCGCTGTTTCTCCTAGTTTATTACTGGCTGTTGTATAACAGAAAATCCCACACACTTAGATAACTAAGTTCTAAAAGATCAATCCTATAACGCCATTCCTCTCTACTAATTATCTCCTGATTTTATTTATAGATTACTCTTTCTTATTTCAACGTGTTTTTTTTGTCCATTCATAGGGGAGTGCAAGTCTTCTAAAGAAACTTCAGAACGTCAATGTGAAGAAGAAGAAGACAAAAGAACAATTCTGGGATCTTAGAGATGAAGGTTGATTATTACATCTATTACCGGGATATGAAATTACAATACAGTCGAACCTCGTTGGCTCGAACTCCCAGGAACCGGCGAAAATACTTCGAGTCTCGAAACTCGAAAAATTCGAGCCAAGAGGGAATCCTTACAAATAGTATAAAGAAATTGGTCCTTTACAACCAGTTTGAGCCAACGATGAATTCGAGCCAAGCGAATTCGAGCCAACGGGGTTCGACTGTATTTGTATAATATAACAATGCAACGACCAACATATATGCTATGTGCATAAAATATCATAACCTCAATGTAAAGACCTTAACAAATATGCTATGTGTATATAGTATTCGCGTGAATATCTGCAAACCAATGATAAAAGATTGCTGACAAAAGATCAGATCACAGATTCTTATATTTCCGTTCAAAAATTAATGTTTTATGGCTTAAACCGTTACTAACGGTTTAAGAAAAATGCATAAAACATCAATTTTTGAACTTAAATATGACAATCTGCGATCTGGGTTTTTTTTTTGGTCATCAGTCTTATATCACTGGTTTCCATGCATTTTTGTATAAATTGGCTAATTCCAAGACAAAAAATAAAAAAAGTTGTAAAAAAGTTCAATCTGTGAAAGTGCAATGGAATGTTCCAAATTAAGACAAAACAATTGGGCCGATCGTTCAGAACTTTGTGAAAGTTAACAACGGTATTAACGTCATCGTCGTTAAATTTCCAATCAATAATACTCTGTAAGTTTAACAGATCTACGTATGATTTGCAGTGTTCCTAACAAGAGGTGAGACAACTGTTTCTGGTCTTTGTCAAATTACTTCTCAGTTAACACTCCATGGGCTGATTGTTCAGAGCTTTGTTATAGTTAACAATGTTGTTAACGCCATCATTGTTAACTTTCAAATTAATATTGCTCTGTAAGTTTCACAGATACACTTATGATATGCAGTGTTCCTAACAAGAGGTGAGACAACTATTTCAGCTGTTCTTGTTTTATTTAAATATATGAGCATATCATCAAATAGTTCACCTTTAAAAGTTAACAATGATGTCGTTAAATAATCAGGTTGTTAACTTTAGCAAAGTTCTGAACAATCGGGGCTATCATACACTTATTTACTTATTAGCTGTGAAACATACTGTCGTATGGACGAAAAAAAATCATTGATAGCCGTCAGCTTTATGATATTTCGAGGCATTATGAACAAGGAACATGAATTTTTTGTATTATTATGTATATACACAGATAGGTCAATATGGCGTGTTATTCTATCTTTGAAAGTTGCCGACTGTCCACTTATTCACGGTTTATTTAAAGATCATGCACTAAGCTTGGTTATTCGGGATTTACGGTTATAAGCACATATTTCTTTTATCTAAATTGTTGTATCGATACCACTTGACGTCCACAAACGTTTAATACGTCATTATTAATTTTAATATTACGCACAAGATACAAGACACAAGAATTTTTATTTAAAGTCTGGTATATGTTACCAATAAACATACGCTCAATGAGCTATTTTTTCCGACAGGAATTTAATACAAACATACATAATATATCAAAACGTACCAATGGGCTTGTGACCCAGAAATAAAAGCTTATAGTTCAAATAAGGGCCCTGAGTTGATTAACGTGACGTCTATTAACCGGCCCTGAGTTGATTAACGTGACGTCTATTAACCAACTGTTCACGATGTACCGACTATTATTTCAAACACAACCGCTATATAATAAATACTAAGCGACAAAACATTTAACTAATTTTAATCGTGACGAATAAGAAAAAGTACAAGGAATGTTCGATTGTTTTACTGCTCTCAAATTTGGAGAATAACATATATAGTATTTTTACTTCTTTGCTTTCGTGTCTTCATATGTTCATGAAAACACTCGAATACATTGCGAGAAATCCTAATTTTTACTGTATAATGCATGCAATTGTTATTTTATGATCTCGAACCGATATCAGTTATATATGTCGGTTCGAGTTTTAGGGAATTGTACCACGAGGAATATGTAGTATTTAGATGACATGAATAAAAATCTTCATGATTAAGAATGAGCGGAGTGAGCAAACGTTGTGCCTATCGTGAAATTGGAGCGATGGAAGGTTCGACGTGTACAGTTCAGTGATAATGGAAGCCCCCCTGCGTCTGTAAGAAAAAATAAAAAAAAAGAGACAAACTGTGGTGTATGTGAAACTATGTATAAAGTATTGTTTTGATTCCGTGGTATGTTTCTGGTTGAGCTCCAGGCGGCATTGAACTAAAATGACCCATGGTGGCTTGAATTTGTCGACTAATGACCGAATCTTGTGAATGTCGGCAACTTATAAACGATTAAACTGAACAACATTTACTAGTTACTGGTTACATACTATTGGCCTGCATTCCTAATGGACAATGGATACCTTACATAGAGTGTCAAATCCCATATGTAAATATTTGACAGCGTAGAATAATATCGTAGTATTCTAGACGCTATTAAAAATATATACAACTGCTATAGATTATGTTATTTAAGCAGGTAGAATATTTTGTCGTTAGCCGTTAAACTACAGTTATTGACAGCGAATTCAATATCTTATGACATTTTTTCGATTTCCAGTTATTTTATAATGAGATCTTGGTGTCCGATCGAGTCAGAACGAGTAAGAGGCGCAAACAACTCATTTTTATATTTCCATGTTATTTATATTTCATTTATCATATGTATTGATATAAATCATATATACTAATCTTTTGTATTACGTTCGTGTTATTTTTGACTGGTATAGAAGTGTCCAGTCAAGACATGTTAGTCTATATGTGTCATTAATATTTCCGAAAATAAAAGTTTTTATGTACATTGATTGTCTCCCTTTGCTAATCTTTGCAAACTTGTTCAGTGATATCTTAGTGTCCGGTCGAGTCAGATGCCATGTTAAGCCACGAGGAGCAGGTTCAGCTCATGTTTGTCTACATGTACGTCATTAGTAGTTTAGCTAATGAACATGTTTTATGTTCCATTTTTGTTTTCTTTAAGGACCTTTGCATTCTAGTCCCGTGATGTGTCCGGTCGAGTCAGAGCAGGTTCAGCTCATGTTTGTCTACATATGTCATTAATATTTCAGAAAATGAACCTAATTTTATTTGAATTTTTGTTTTCCTTTGATGATTTTAGCGTTTTTTTTCCCAGTGATATCTGAGTGTCCGGTCGAGTCAGAGGCGATGTTAAGCCACGAGGAGCAGGTTCAGCTCATGTTCGAGGAGGAGAAGCGGAACGTCGAGGACCAGAACCTGCACGTGCGCTTCTTCGCCCTTCCCGAGATCAACGTGAAAACAAATGACTCGTACAACGAACTCAAGCTTATGAAGGATGAGGTGAGATGACCATATTTTTTTGTCAGAGCAGAACAGAATAGAACAGAACAAGATTTATTTCGTTTTATACAATTCAAACACATAAAGTCAATAAAATAAAAATAAAAATTCGGTCGTATAACTTAATTCTGGATTGTTACACTGGCGTTTTTGTTCGCAATGCTGGAATTGTAAATACATTAATTGTAACTGCACATGTCAGTGAGCAATTATATGTAAACACGTATTTGTGTATTTTACGTAAAATGCTTACAATTACATTTGTGGAGCACACTATATGTTCCTGGTAAAGCAATCGCTTTATTAAGAAATATTACATACCACTGAAGGTCATATGACATTATAAGGATCGGTCAGTAAGCTCCCGTAGTTCTATATGGACCGAATTGTTAGCCGGAGTCAATTCACCTACGGGGCCTGACTGGCCGATCCTTAAAATGGCATATGGCCCAGTGTGTACTGTCATATTTCTTATATTATACCAAACATTTCTGTTATTACCATTCATTTTTATCTTTATTGAAGTGTTCTATTGTACTTGGCCTTGTCTACTTGCAAAATTTCTGCCCGCACTTGGCAGTTCTACGACGTCAGAGGTCCATATATTTTGGACAGGTCCCAACCAGCCAAAATACTATATGGACCCGCGTCATAAAACTTGTTTTTTTTGTTAAAATACATTGATCGACTTTATTTATACAAAGACGGGACACATTTATGGTCGGTTTACTATTACAAAATATATATTCTTGCCAAAGCATTGTGCTAAACCTACAGCTTCATCTGTTAATTCCAGTATATGAACGCAAATACTGTAAACCGCGCCCTCGGACAGTTGGAGAAGCTTGCGGACGCGGGAGCGGACGTGCGCTCAGAGACCGGAAACTCGACTTCCATGCGGAGTGAATCTGTTAAGAAACTCCAGATGAGCAGACGGAAGTCCTTGGCCATGCTTAAAGTGAGAAATTTACCCTTGTTCCTTTATGTATACTGTTTTATCTACTCAGTTCCTGGAACTTTTCAAAATGTGACATACAATTCACTTTTCTATGTATACCAACATTTTAAGAGCAGGGGTATACGATTTAGTATTATAACAACTTTTGTGCGAATTATTACTTAAAGTGACACTCTTATTCAAAATCAATACACACACATGAATAACAAACATAAATTTTGACTGATAAACCTTTAACTGCTTACTAAATAATGCATTTATGGCAAATATTGATTACTGATAGCAAGGTTGTGACCGTGTATTTAATAGCAGAAAACGCAAAAACATTAAATGATTAGTGAGTGCTAAAAGATTTACTGTGATTTACTATCTTCTCATAAGGTAGAAATACCGTGTTTTATGCTCATTTCTTTCAATTTAAACTCGGTATCCTTCATAAGAACCATTGTTTTCCACATATATTCATCCTTTAAGGAATATTAAAGCAGTATTATTATTTGTGATAAATCTTATTTGGGAGTAAGTGTGCATCTTTAATTATAATAGTTGTTACTATATTTGTACCAAGCGTGTTTCCGATCTGTTAAGCAAATATTTGTAAAAAAACGCCGGGTCAAAACAGAAAAAATGAGCTAAGTCGGAACTCCTAAACCAAAACGGGAAATAGAAGTATTTTGATGGCTTATAAGCCTTGGCGAATACATTTTCATTGTATTTAGTTGTATACTTGTATAATATTAGGAGCATGTATCGTTATAAAATTCAAGTCTTAACTTTTGATACATATCTTAGTATAAACACTGAGATATATAATTGAATTAGCATTAAATAAATATGATTGTATTATCAATACTTTTTATTTTTATAATATAGCCTTTGATAGTGTTTTTGTCTTTTACATTCCAGGGACCTTTCAAATCAATGGGTGGAGGTAAGTATCCGTCTAATGGACTGTTAGAAACAACACACGCTAAAGACACGATGATAATTCAACAGTTGATGTAAACAAGAAGTAATAACAGCACAAATGTATGTTAAATATGTTGATTCTTCTGTTCAATTAGGTATAATTCAGTGGCTTATCTACATATAGACCTTGTAGGCCTGGGTCTTCAACTGAAAAATGATTAAATTTAAATAAGCCCAAAATGCAATAAAAACTGATGACATGTACAAAAGTGATATATCACGTTCTTTTTAGCAAAAGCAAGTCTGGTGTTTTTCTAAACTATGTGCTGTGTGCAACCATCGGGCCTAGCTACGCCCCTGTATATGTCAACATGTGTATATTTTATTCAGTGAACAGAGAATCTTCGTTTGCTTCGATTTCATCTCGCAATGGTATTGCTTCTCGCGAGGCAAAATCTTCAAGAGTCGCGTTCGATTTATCTGTCAAACCGGTAACCAGAGGAAGTGAATCGAATGTTAAACCGGCCCGAAGAGAAAGTTATGCAAATTTAAGACTGGGAGCTCGAGAGGGATCTGAAATTGACAATATCCAAAAGGTGGACGACTGGCAGGAGATGGCTCTGCCCACGATGGTAGCTGGGAGCCCCATTCGGGACCTGACCATTAAGCCGCCAGAAGCACGACCTGTGTTCGTAGAGATACAGGCACTTCTTAAAGGACAAGTTTTCGTAAGTTACTTTTTTGTATATTTAATTGCGCTCGCTGAAACAATACCGACTATCCTTTATGGAAACAAATCACTTGGGCTCTGACAAAGTAACTGTAAGTGACAAGACACTAAGGTCAAATGAAGGGTGCATTACATGTATATAGAGGGGAAGGGGTGGGGGGCAGTTCCGATGCAATACGGACCAGACTTGTGTACTTTTAATACAGCCCAGTTTGGCAAAAGAAACTGTCCAGCTTGGGGGACCATACGGCCAAGATTGGCAGACGTCCGTTCGTATGGTTCTATCGTCTGGGCTTTGGAGGGATTGTCCGTATCGTCCTTGTACCTAATTGAAACCGAAAACACATCGCTGAAAGCGTTGAAACAATTTGTATACATATATAAAAATAGAATATATATGTTCCAACATTTTGTTATTATACACTTTTGTGAAAACAGGAATCACTCCTTAATAAAAAAACCAAGGGCAAGGGTATAAAACAAATGGTTACATAACTTCATGTTATGTTTGTGAAAAAAATGATATTCGCCATCTCCTACTGCGATTAGTATTTTATATATTAATCACAGCGTGCTGGAGTCTCTCTTCGCCAACAGCCACTGTTAATGGAACTGAACCAAACATGTTTACACACTTAAATAAGACGGGCGTTCCTGATTGTCATTTATTAACGTACTGAGAGAAAACTGTAACTATTATACAATACGTTACATAAGGCTTATTGATATTTTTGTAAACAAAATTTACAATTGAAATTTCAAGGTTGTTTTATTATTTTTGACTACTTGGATATATAAAAATGTAAATACAATATACAATTGAAACTACAAGCTTGTTTTATTATTTTTGACTAATTGCACATACAAAAGAACACAAACCAGTAATGTAAGGAATTTATTAGCTTGGATGGCGATTGCATTTATAAGCCGAGTTTCAATCAAATTAAAGGCCAAGCAGTACACGCCACAACAGCAGCTATGGCTAAATTCATGGGCGGCACTAGGATTTGACATTAGAGGGGGTGAAGCTAAGGGGCGTAACCTTTTAGCTTGCGCCCCTTCCTCGGAACCGAAGTTTATTTGGATTTAATTGTTGGCATGGGGTTTGAGGTGTATTCCACTGGGAAAATTTAAACATTTTTCTTATTCGAAATGGTGCCTCTTGGGCGTATTTTATTACTATTATCCGCCAATGAGATTCACTTGTTTCATAAGCCTAGTCACGTGACCGGCTTATTCCACGAACGCTGATGGTGTACGCATGAAATTCACTAAAATATGTACGATTGAATTTGAATTTAAACAAAATGTCCAACATAAGGCTTCAGAGATGCATAACTTTTTACAATGCTTACTGTCTGGGTTTGATAAGTGTTTTTTTTTGTTTTACAATAAATTGTAAAATATATAGACAAATCCATTGAAAACTTTAACAATTATAATGAAACATTATTTCGGTGTATCAAATTCTTACAAAACAAGGGTTCACTATTCTTTACTCTTTCAATTTAAATACTAAAATTTACATTTCTTCTAGTAATAAAAACGTATCGGATAAGCAAGTAACTAAAAAAAGCAGGTGATATAGAAATAACAAATGATAACGAAAAAGCAAGTTATCTGAACAGCAAAACATACCGAAAAAGCAAGTTATATCGAAACAGCAAATAATATCGAAAAAGCAAGTTATATCGAAACAGCAAATGATATCGAAAAAGCACGTTACATCGAAAAAGCAAGTTATATCGAAACAGCAAATAATCTCGAAAAAGCAAGTTATATCGAAAAAGCAAGTTATATCGAAACAGCAAATAATATCGAAAAAGCAAGTTATATAGAAACAGCAAACAATTGTGGAAACGCAAGATATATCGAAAAAGCAGGTGATATAGAAACTATCGAAACAGCAAATAATACCGAAACAGCAAATACTATCTAAAAAGCAAGTTATATAGAAACAGCAAACAATATCGAAAACGCAAGTAATATCGAAAAAGCAGGTGATATAGAAACCATCGAAACAGCAAGTAATCAAGAAACAGCAAATAACATCGAAAATGTAAATTATATCGAAGAAGCAAATTATGTCGAAAAAGCAAGCAATCTAGAAACAGCAAATAATATCGAAAAAGCAAGTTGTATCAAAACAGCAATAAATAATTATTTCGACAATCGAAAAAAAAATGTCGACCATAAAATTATAATTATGTAACTTTTCATGTAAATGAACTGCAGGGGTTGGCGGAAATGCTGTTTGAAAATCAGCCTAACTTCAGTCTGGTCAGTAACGGAGCGGAGTGCATTATGATCGAGAAGAAGTTCTACATGGAGAATGCATCACAGGCGCAGATTGTCAAACTGAAGGAAATGGTAATAAGTATAATTAGAATACGATCTACATTTTTCATCAATAAAATTGCTGATAGGCAATTATTAAGTACTTGACTTTATCATTAAGAATTTCATCTTTCGCGGGTGTTTAAAATTCCGCCTTCTGCCACTCGTCCGATAAACATTCCCTGCGTCAGAGTTTGCGTTGTCAATGTATCAGCCAATGAGGTTGTATTCTAAGTCAGTTAGATGGCCTAAAGTAATTTCTAAATGAATGGCCCATTCAATTCAATAAAATTGATGTCATCTATCTATTACTTAAATGACAAACGATATTTCAGTATTTGATGTCTTTTGTGTATTATGTTTAATTCCATGTTTGACCTTTCCCATTTTACCCTTCGTGCCATTAAAGCTGCACTCTCACAGATTTACTGTTTTGACAACTTTCTTTTTTTTGTCTTGGAATTAAAAATTTTTTGCGTAAATATCTGCTAACCAGTGATGAAAGACTGCTGACAAAAGATCAGATCGCAGATTTAAGCAAGATTAAGTTTTTGGCAGCTTGGTTTGTCCCTGTGGTTTCGCATGAGATATAGGGCTGATTTTTATAAGTTAACAATGTTGTTAACGGTATCGTTGTTAACTTTTAAATGATAATGAACGATAACGAACGATATCGCCATGTACTTAAATGACACAAGAATAGCTGAAACTGTCTCAAATCTTATTAGACGTGCTGCAGATCACTGGTGTGTCCGTTGAACTTTCAGAGCAGTAAAACTTTAATAGTTAACAACAACAATATCATCGTTAACAACGTTGAAACCTTAAGTGGAGTTCTAAACAATCGGCCCATATTTTTTTTCATATTTTTTGTAACTTCTTTGCTTATTTTTCCGAACGAATAACATATAGAAAATCGCTTAAAATTAAACCAATTAAAAATGTTAACTCTCACACATATTGACTTTTTAAAAATGTAAGTACATATTTCTTATTTCAGACATTCCCTTACCCATCGAATGAAAATTTACAGTCAAATCTGGAAAATAAGATAAGATGGGACCTTCATAAAAAACTTACGATAAACACGATTCTGCGTGACGTCAATCAACGTAAAAGCGACGTCAATGACGCTAGATCGACTTTACGTTTGCCGCCAGTACGCTAGATAAACGTTTGATTAAACGATATTTCTATACCGTATCAGTATGGTATTCATACATTTTGATGGATCATGTTTATGAAACTAGACGGATTGGTATTATGGTCGCAATAACTGGTGAAAAATGACATTAAATAAACGTGAAATGACTACAAAGTAAGTAAAGCACGTATAAACGTGTGCCGTATAACGTAAGTAAAGCACGTATAAACGTGTGCAGTATAGCGTAAGTAAAGCACGTATAAACGTGTGCAGTATAGCGTAAGTAAAGCACGTATAAACGTGTGCAGTATAACGTAAGTAAAGCACGTATAAACGTGTGCCGTATAACGTAAGTAAAGCACGTATAAACGTGCGCAGTATAGCGTAAGTAAAGCACGTATAAACGTGTGCAGTATAACGTCCACTGTCAATTTACAAGTTATAAAGGATAAAGTGTGTTTGTTTCCAAGTAAAGAAATAGTATAGTCCGCTATGAGAGAGCACAAAAAGCTATATTTTTGGAGTGGCGTAGCTACGATTGAAATATTAACGTTTGGTGTTCAACTTTATAGCGGTCTTACACTGAAACCAAACATTCATCTTTTTATTAGGCCAATACGTATGTACAATGACAGTTCATCGTAGTTTTAAAGCATTTTATAAAAAGAACAGTTGGTGATATTTTTGTTCTTATACATTTTATAAACATTTTTGTCTAATATTTGTCTTATTTTATAAGCACTGATATATAAATACACTAAATTGAATGTATACTACTCTATTTATCAGAGTTTATATTCACCTACAATTTTAGGGCCTGTCAATCAAATTCTTATTAAGAATACTCACTTGTTAATATGGTTTAAATGCACTGCGAAGCATTATTTAACATTGTGTTATGTATCATGTACGTTCCCTTGTGATATTAGTGTGATCATTAGATGCTGTGAAAATTTACTTTAACAAATAAACTGAAAACAACAATTTGTTGTTGTTGTTTTCTTCTGTTTCATTCCGTAATTAAATCCCATTTAAAACATTGTTAATAATAAATTATTCAGTACATTAACTGAAGGCTTCTTAAGTTGTCTAAGTAAGTTCACTGGTTGCTTCTTGAGAAGATTCACTGGAATCTTCATCGTCATCATCATCAGCAGCAGCAGCAGCAGCAGAAGCAGCAGCAGCAGCATTCATCATCATTCATCATCATCATTCATCATCATCATCATCATCATCATCATCATCATCATCATCATCATCATCATCATCATCAAAATCATCATCATCATCATCATCATCATCATCATCATCAACATTTTCATCATCAATATCATTTAATTGCGGCAATAGAACTAAAATTCATGAAGCAGATGGACGTGAAGGGGCGAAAGAAAAGAGGAGAATTTTCTTAAGAAAAAAGAAGTCAAATGAGAAAAAATATTAATAAAGATAGATCAAGGATAGTAGTATATCAAAGTGCAAATGCAAATTCAATTTTACTTTAAAGCAAGCAGTGCCACCGAAAACATTATGATATTGAGCTTTACCTAAAATAATGTCAAACGCGTAAATCACTTGTATGATAATAAGGGAAGCTTTTTTCTTTGCACTGGCGTTTTCCTAAATGCCATGAAATATAATTGAATTCACGATGAAATGTTTTACCCATTAACTACAGCACGTTATTTATATTAGCATACATAAATGCATTAGTCTATTATTTAGTAGGTAACCTTTAAAAGACATTTACATGTATTGCTTATAGTGTTATATGTGTTATAAAATGTTATATACTTCTGTTCACTTATTTTACTGCACTGCAAAATATAAAATTATGTGCGTATCATTTGTTTATGAAAAGTGTTATGTGACCGATTAACATCCTATTTAGAAAAAGAAAAACTATCGAAAAAAATAAGACTGGTTGCTTTGTTTGTTTGCTCACAAAATGATACTTAAATTTAGATAGTAACGTATCTCTAAATGGTTAAGGTTGGTACCTGCCCGTTTATCAGAAGCAACATAATTCTTAATTCAACTACCTGAGCTTATGTAATAGTAAGATGACATGAAGAAAATTCTTTATGATAAAGAATGGGTGGAGTGAGCGTAGCGGACGAGCCCTTCTTAATCATTCAGATACTACTTCAGGTCATCCAACTGACTAAGAATACAATCTTATTTGCTGATACATTGTCAACGCAAAATCTGACACACGGTTTGTGTATCGGATGAGTGGCAGAAGATCAGTCTCATTAATATCAGATCCCCAATACACGCTTCACGACGTTACATAACGTAATGAAATGAAGTGAACGTCACGATATGATTTTAATGAGATTGGCAGGAGATGGACCTTTAAACACCCGCGAAAGTTAAAATTCTTCATGATTAAGTGTAGTACTTTACGATTGCCTATCTGCAATTTCATTGGCTGAAAATGTAAGTTGTGTTCTAATGTGTTTTTTTTCTGAAAGTTAAAATGAAATCGTTTTAAAACTTATTTTGAGATAATAAACAATGCAAATGAGGACATTAATGTCTGTAAACTATATAGACATATGTTCGTGAATAATAAAACTCTATTTTATAGTTTCTGGCCACACTAATTCCTATTTTTTTCAAACCCGGGTGCTTGACTGCCTTGGCCAACAAATTCCATTTTTCAAACTTGGTTGATACATATTTATAGAAACAAATATCAGTGCAGAAAGGTCACCAAAGTCGGTTTCAGCTGCACTCTTACATATCGACCGTTTTGACATTATTATTTTTGTGTTGTAATGAACCAATCTTTGCAAACGTATCTGGAAACCAGTGACATAAGACTGGTGACATAAAAATCAGACCACAGCTTTTAATATTTACGTTCATAAATTTAGGTTTAGTGGCTAAAAGCGTTACTAACGCTTTAGGAAAATGGGTATTATTAACATTAATTTTCGAACGTAATATGATCATTTGTCATCACTCTTATATTATTGGTTCTCATACATTTACGGTAAAGATTTCTTAAGTTATACATATATTTTATATCTTTTCTGTTCTGTTCTGTTCTGTTCTGTTCTGTTTTGTTCTGTTCTGTTCTGTTTTGTATAGTGCAAAGGGTTTGCTGAAATATAATAATCGTTCAATTGAGATGTAGTATTCTGAAATTAACAAATTGCCTTTAAGGTATAAGTTAATAAGAGTACTTTTTGGCACATTAATAATTAATTAATTAATTAATTAATTAATTAATTAATAATTGATTATCAGTCATAAAACACGTCCTTTCCGTAGCTTTAAAGCTATACTGAACACTTAATCTTGGAAAAAAACTATTCTTTATTATTTTCAATATAAATTTATTCTCATATTTGCATGTGAATCAAAATTATTAAAGTAATTACAAACGGAAAACATTGCAATATACACAGGCGCGTAGCTGCCTAAACGCGAGTACGCGGCTGAATGCGCATGGTTCTGACGAACAATCAGCCAAAGTTGCAATATGCATACTTGACTCCATGATCCTAAAACTGTCCATTTTCAGTACTAAATAAAGCACCTCAGAATGCACCAGATTTCACCATGGTTTTCAAAATCTTCTGAGGGGGCATGCCCCGAGCCCCCCTAGAACAATTTTGAATCCACATGATTAGAGGGCTAGCTACGTTCCTGATACATGTAATATTTTAATCAAATGGTAATATGCAATTAAATCATGCCATTTCTAGGACCTATCTAAGCTTGAGCTTTGTGCTACCGCTTTTGTGGTAAAGTTTTATTTTGGTATCATGCATAACATACATTTTACACCATCTTTGAAAATATATTAATATAATATTAAAATTGTCTGCTATATAGATATATTGGTCCAAATATTGATATTGGTATATGTTACACATGAGATGGAAATGCTTTATTATTTTTTTTTGTTACCTTAGGAAAATAAAGTTTTGTAAAAAAAATGAGCGAAAAATAATAAGTCGAATAAGAAAATCAAATCCAATAAAGTAAGTAATGTAAGAAAAAATAGGATTGCCTTTAAAATAAAATTCGACTTATATTTTGGTTCATTTTAGGTCATGTAGCTGTATTTTTTTTTAGTTTTGATTCTGCCAAACATCTCTCTAATTGTTTTCTTTGTTTGAGAAACTTTACAATTTTTAAGCTTTCAAGAACTGGAACATCGTTTGTTAGTTTACATTTATGAATACAACATTTTGATTAAAGTGAAATAAAAATGATAAGCATCACTCTCGGAGTTTGTTTCTCTATAATTCCAAAATATATCATTTTGAAGGTCATTTCAGTTCGAATATTATTCCTGTAAAAGAATAATTTGTGTTAATATACACTGTAGAATAACCTACTCATTATAAAAAAAAACAAAGCTAGAAACATTCTTGAGTAAAATTTGAGTGAAAAAAAATGTTTTGTAAAACAATTCGCCACATGTTCCCGTTCATTCCTATCCATCACAATTTAAGATAACATCGACCGTGTGAAATCCAGACCCGTGAGAAACGAGTAACCAATCGTAACAACTCGGCCATCTCCGGCAAGCCTCGAGAGTCAATTTTGTTTGATACTGGCCGAGGTGTTCCGATTAGCGAGTAACCCGTATAACAGGTTACGGAATTACCCGAATGAAATTCCGATATATTTCGGATGCTGAACTACTTTCATATCCTGTGATTTATTGGTTAATTTCACTATGGAAACTGCCCGGCCTTCACTACGAGATTAGACCCGTCCCGAACTGCCGTACGACCGGGATATTTATTAATAGTGCTGTATTACAGAGATAAAGCAATTTACAAGATTACGTAATATATGTGAAGCATTTTGACAGAAAATTGTTTCATCATATCAACATACGAGAGAATAAAAAGCTTTAGGACTTTTTTTAAGAAAATAATTAAACCTTTGTGTTTTTTTTCTTATGGAATTCAGTTAAAAATGGATTTACTTTTATTTGATTAAAATAATAGTGACAAACGGTTAGTCTGTTTCAATACGCTACTTTTAGATGAAAAAGGTTACCATGGATCCAACAATAGAGAATCACCAAATGAATTTATTTACAAGTGACGATAAGGCAAACTTTTCCCGCTTGGGGGATAACCGTTTGAGTCCGGGTATTGAGACTAGGGACGTCGGAACGAGCTCAGAGTTCGGCTACAACAGTCAAAGGACCCCGCTTGCCTCCAAGCCACCAATTTCGCAAAATCAACCGCCGATGAAATCCATGGAGACGATGCTCTCTTCCGTGGCGCCTCCTGAGCAGCGTGACTTATGGAACGGCAAGATAGAGTTCATTTTGTCTTGCGTAGGACAGTGTATAGGACTTGGGAATGTCACACGGTTTCCGTACCTTTGTTACAAGAATGGCGGCGGTAAGAATCTTAACAGGCAGTAATAACAACTTTCAAATGAATTTGATATACAGTCGAACCCCGTTGGCTCGAACT
Organism: Mya arenaria; assembly: GCF_026914265.1. NCBI lineage: Eukaryota > Metazoa > Mollusca > Bivalvia > Myida > Myidae > Mya > Mya arenaria. The sequence goes on along the minus strand of NC_069135.1, from coordinate 36,139,106 downwards.
CCCAGGGACCGGCGAAATATACATCGAGCCTCGGAAAATTCGAGCCAAGCGGGAATGCTTACCTTCAGTATAATGATCCAGTTCGAGCCAACGAGGAATTCGAGACAAGCGAGTTCGAGCCAACAAGGTTCGACTGTATAAATATAATAACTGTATATACATACTTCTGTGAATACGCACCGTAAGAGATTTTTAGTTTTAATATCCATACATCTTGCATATAAACAACAGTAAAACATATAACAATTTTTATAATTTAAATATAAAAACATAAGTTGTAAAATGTTCTCCCGCTTGGTCCTATTTTCGGAGGTTTTCCAACGTGGTCTCTTGTCGACGTAAAACATGTATCTGCGGTTGTGAAAATCAGAATAATATTCGCATGTTAAATATGGAAAACGGTATGCATAGTTATGAAGTCTCACCCCTTTCCCGATCCTTTACCTGTAATTCGAAATTGGATCAAGTTCAACTGACAATGTTATTTCTATGTATGTACTTTAAATGAACACAATTTTAGTCTGTATACACTTACAAGTACATATCTTATTATTGGTGTTCGGCAGGGGGCGTTTCTGGCCCTCTTACTTTACCTGACGATGTGTTTGCCGGTGTAACATCATTGGTTTATGCTCATGGACCTCAGGCATTAAAGCATATGTGATAAACTATGAAACATTACATTTTACCCAGTTGAAAATGTAGCCCCCAGGGTCATTTTTTAGTGATAATTCGATACGTTTAAAAATGACCTACCGTTAATTCATGACCTTTCCTCTTGTAATATTTTGGCCCTCGTTTAAAACTGATCAACAGTAATTGTATGGAAACAACTTCTAGACTAACATTTTTTGTAATATTCAGGAACGTGTCGGTAATAATTTTAAATTGGTGATACCGTGCAGGGTGAAAATACTACTTGTTTGCTAAACCAAGGACAATAACTCTGCTGATACTTGTCTGATATTGAAATCAATCTATTGCTGCTAATTAACTGACATTGGTACCCACCATTACATGACAAAGGTACTAAAGGGACTAGACACTAGATGATAATATTGCAAGAAGAAAAGAGAAATGTCAAAAACTTATATAATATTGACATCGTAGTATACAACGCATTAAATTTTAATCTTTATTACTGATGTATCATATTGCTTACAAGACATGTATCTTTTGATTCTTTGCGCATTTTTACAATTCATATAGCGTCTGTATAATTATCAGATATGATTTAAACCGGGAAACCATTATGCGCTCTTTTTTAAACGGTGAAACAAAGATGAGGCAGCAAAATAATCGTTGCTTTTATTATTTTAATAATGTAAAATGATGTATAATCGGTCTTGTACTTGCTCGCATTGACAATTCTAGGATTGTTTTGAGGATAAAATATACTTGCCGAATTTGGGACAATCTGGTGTCTTACCCCTTTAAAAATAGTGTGAAAGCTTATTTGTACGGACGCGTATATCGTTTATGCTGATGATATGGCGAGATTTACCACTGAGAGCAAATATGTGCATCTGAACGCAAATTGCCCAATTGGGGTAAATAAATTTACCCTCGGCGGTACGTTGGTAAATTTGCCCACATCGGTAAATGTTCGGCATATAAACGCGATATTAGTTTGGTTCCCATTGTTTTATTTTGGAAAATGAGGAACAAAATCGTAAGATAATGGGTATAACAGAGTTTTCGAGGTAATCGGTTAACACCTTATTATGTCAATGTATATTAAACGTCTTTTATTAAACTGATATCATAGCTGCAATCAATTTCCTTCAATGGAATGGAACGCTATTAGCCATAAATAAAACATCAAGTTTCGAACATAAATATGAAAAACTGCGATCTAAAATTTTGACAGCAGTCTTATTTGGTTGCAATCACCAACAAGACATTGTTGACATGGTAGTTATTCTGGCTATTTTTAAAACATATTCAATATTAATACAGACATTTCCTGAAAAAGCCAATCCGTTTTGATAAGAAATCTGATAAAATCTGCTTCCGTAAAATTTGCTCAACTCCTAATAACAGCTACACATGTTGCAACGGATGTATGTACATATTATGCTTGCTGAATATTGAAACTCAGAAATAAATTATATGAATTCTTTAAACATTTTTTTTTGTTTTGGTCCTTCAAACGACTTTTGCTCTGTGAAAGGCCCTAAAAAAGCTCAACTTTTACAAATTCTGCAAATTTTGCTATAAAATGCATAGACAATGTATTGTACAACATTGATATCAGACCACGTGTGACAATAGGGCACGAAATTTATCCTGGACACACCTTCCCATGGTGCTCTATACTATATGTGAAGTTCAATCAAAATTCAAGTCATAGCTTGAACATACAGAGGGACGGACAGTGTATTCCAAAACTACTATATACCTCACCGTTGTTATATAGATATGCCGAGTAGTTTAACTGGGAACCGATTCTGTTACATATCAATGGCATTGTTATTTTTGAAAGACATTTTTTTTCAATAAAAGCATTTTGACGATCATTTTTACAAATTTAAAAATATAATAAAAAAATCTTCTTTTTTTTCATTTCTTAAGAAAACACATGTTCCAGGATATAAACATCTGAGGAAATAATTATGACATTAAGAATTTGCCTACATCTAAAAGTGTAGATCTTGCGGGGCTTATCTGTAGTGATATATTGTTTCCTTGCCTGAACCGATTTTATCACAGTAATTGGTGTAATCTTATACCGTGAAGGTTTTATTCTCCGATTTCAGGACATTTTTTTTTTGGTGCCCTTTGGCGTAGCCGTACATTTAAACCTGCAACTTCTCTTTAATAATTATAATTAAAAAAAAAATATAATAATAATAATAATAATAATGATAATAATAATAATAATAATAATAATAATAATAATAATAATAATAATAATGATAATAATAATAATAACATTAATAATAATAATAATAATAATAATAATAATAATAATAATAATAATAATAATTAAAATAATAATAATAATAATAATAATAATAATAATAATAATAATAATAATAATAATAATTAAAATAATATTAATAATAATAAAACTAATAAGGCGCTGGTTCCTCCTTGGGAGGAGGGGGGGGGGGTATCTTCTATTGGTCTACTTCTATCTTTAACGTTCATCTTAAATTTTAGAATTACTCCACAACTGATAAAAACAGACTGACCAAACAGTGAATAGTTTTCAATAGCTGTTGTTATCAAAAGCTAGCCTTAACATTTTGTCGGGGTCAATTTTCAAAATTGTAAAATGACCCTAGTGGTCAATACACAACGGGGTCAATAATGAATGTTACAGTTGTATCCCTATGTCCGAAAATATATCATTATAATGTCAATGTTTATCTTTTTATTGGTGTTATAATATAATTTACATTCGTTGACAGGGGCGTTTCTGATCCCGTACCTACTGACGATGTGCTTTGCCGGTATCCCCATGTACTTCATGGAGCTCGCCCTCGGCCAGTGGCTCAGCATCGGAGGAATCGGAGTGTGGAAAATAACACCGGCGTTTAAAGGTAATTGCATTCTACATATAATATAGTTGTGCACGTGTGATAACGTTTGTTTTTATTAGGTAAAGAGAAATATGTGATGCAACTGTATAAACTTGTACAGCGATATATGTATTTTAAATGAGTCTCTCACCAAATTTACGTGTTTTTATACAGGTCTTCTAATTCTATAAGATAAAATATTATTTGATTTTCCTTTCGTGCTTTTATATATTATGGCCATCTTATTTTTCATATCATGTGTCTGTCCAAATTGACTTTTTTAACTTAGGTCTACTAATTCTAAAATAGAAAAAACATGACTTTCTTTTCGTTCTTCATATAACATAGCCATTGTTTGTCATATCCTGTGTTTTCCAAATGTACTTGTTTAATCAATGTCTACTAATTCTATAAGATAAATCAGTATTTGATTTCATGTAACATAGCCTGTTTGCTTATCATATCCTGCGTCTGTTTACTTGTTATAATAAAGGTCAACTAATTCTATAAAATAAAACATTATTTGATTTTCTTTTCGCGCTTTCATATATCATGGCCATCGTGTGTATCATGTCCTGTTTTTGTCCAAATTTATTTGTTTTAATAAAGGTCAACTAATTCTATAAGATAAACATTATTTGATTTTCTCTTTGTTCTTCATATAACATGGCCATTTTGTTTATCATGTCCTGTATTTGTCCAAATTTACTTGTTTTTATAAAGGTCTACTCATTCTATAAGATAAAACATTATTTGATTTTCTTTTCGTTTTTTTTTCCATATAACATGGCCATCTTGTTTATCATGTCCCCGTTTCCAGACTTGTTTTTAATATATACGGACGCGTTGGTCTATTAGACAAAACCATTAAGTGATATAATAATTGATTTCGAAGTGTATGGGGTACATTTTTTATGTATTGTCATGGTGTGTGTACGCAGGAGGGCTGATATGCAAATGTCACCATTAGCGCTTACGTGCTTTATGGCCTCCTGCATTCATACAGGATGGTCAAGCACACCACTAAGGCCAATCCTTAAACAAAGGTCGTTTTCTGTTTCTAGTATGACTAACGTTCTAAAGCAAATCATTCTCGTACACCAGAATGCGATGCTATACTAGATTTATCATTATTAAACCTTTGATGAATGAGAATGCAGAAAATAGAAGAAGTAATCCGAACAAGGATTTAATTTTGTGTAAGGTTTAATACAGTCGAAACCCTTTGGCTCGAACTCGCTTGGCTCGAATTCCTCGTTTGCTCCAACTAGATGTAAATGGCCGATTCTGTATACTGAAGTTAAACATTTCCGCTTGGCTCGAATTTTCCGAGGCTTGAGGTATTTTCGCAGTTCCCTGGGAGTTCGAGCTAACGGGGTTCGACTGTATATACTTCCATGTGTAGTGGACAAAAGCATGTGAGGACCGATAAGAATCGAGTATAATTCTAGTCTCTGTCAAAGCACTTCTAATAATGTATTTTAAAGATGCACTCTTACTCCCAAATAAGGTTTACCAAAATTATTATTTTTGTTTTAATATTCCAAAAAGGATGAATAAATGTCGAAAACAATGGTTCTTATGAAGGATACCGAGTTTAAATTGAGAGAAATGTGCATAAAACACATTATTTCTACCTTATGAGACATTAGCTGATCACAGTAAATCTTTTATTTCATTCACCAATCATTTAATATTTTTGCCTTTTGAACTTTCAAATACACAGTGTTATCAGTAATTAATATTTTTCATAAATGCATTAAGAAGAGTAAGTAGTTAAAGAGTTGTCAGTCAAAATGTATGTCTGTTATACATGTGAATATTTGATTTTGCATGAGAGAGCCACTTTAACAAGGCCTTACCTAGCCCACAGACACTAAGATCAAAGTCCCAGATTCACTCAAAGGGACACACAACGCCACCAGAGAACAAACACATATCACATTTATAAGATTACGAGACGAATTTTGATACAAAGACATCAAAGACGCGTCTGAATAGGTTTTAGTTTGAAAATATATATTTTATCAACATTGGAAACATGCATCCCTCAAGACGTTTGGGCCCATGTGAGTTTGGTTTGTGGTTAGTGGTCACCAAGCCGGACAAGTGGTTTTTCAACGGTTACTCTGGTTTCCCCGACAGCACAAGACCACAATCTCGCGCGACATAGTGCCAAAGAGAGTGACTTAGTATAAGTTATCATAACTTTCTTCACAATCGTTGTAAAATATACAATGTTTAAACAACTAAGATGTCTTTATTCTGCGACTAATACAAATGTACGGTCTACCGCCTTTCAACACCAAGTGAAAACAATTCACTGGGTGCCAAAACCGGTTCTGAAACCTCGCATTATCCTACATTTATCAATAAAAGCAATGTCTAATCGAAGCAGCATCAAAGTGAAAAAAGCAAAACAATCATAGTAACAAATACAGTAGTTGCAAGTACATTACGGCCAGATAAATCGCACTGCTTAGACACGCTTATAAGCACGCCTTGTGCTTAGTAACTGTGTCAAAATATAGGCAAATGCAGTGATAGTCATAAAACGAAAAGTTAGCTGAAATAAGTGTGCGGTGTGTGTATACCACATGAAATGCTAGGTCGGAAGGCACATTTTGCTTCGAATGATGACTTAAAACGAAGATGACTTTTCTTTTTCTCCACCATTTTAATTGGAACAAAGGGCAGTCTATGCTGCTTAATGAGCCCCGCCTTCGCTTTATTACCAAAGTTTGATTAGGTGGTTAGTTTCCTCAAACTCTTCGACAAACCTGTTTTCAATATAATGTTCTGACAGTGCTGCATCAGGCGGCGGTTTTGTGAAAAGGTTTGTTGAAGTGTTTTAAGAAACTAAACACTTTAGTAACAGACTGAATGCGGGAATATGTAAGCGGCGTAGACTGTGCCATGTTTTATTTAATATGGTGAATAAATAGTAAAACTGTCTTTGTTAAAGGTCTTCATTTGAAGCAAAATATTGCCTTCTGACGTAGCCGTTATTTATCACGTGGTATACACATACTTAGTGTGGGATGGATTGTTTTAATAAAGTAGTTGGGATTGAGTAATTCTCGTGTCAGTTATTCACTTGTTTTAATATATATGAACGCATAGGGTTTCTGTTTATATTAGAAAAACATTGCTTGATACAATCGTTCTATATGAATTTGTAAACTGAGATATTTGCAAAGGGCACGGTACTACCGACTTGTGAACCTGACGACATTTTTCTCAAAATCATTTAGAACTACATTTCTCTGTAAAAACACTAGAAAACAGACTAACGCTGTTCGAAATCTGGCCACAATTTCTCAAAAATTCTTAAGCGTAACTCACTTAAATAGTTCATCTCATTTAGCATAATTACTGACGTTAATAGGATTTCATAAACAATTAGAATATAACGCAATCTATGCCAAATCAAAAATAGCGTGCTGAGCTTGATCCTGTTATAAGGGACTTAAGATGTTTCGAGAAATTGGGGCCTTATTTCACCGAATTATTTTATGAAATAAGTATGTTGGTATTAATTGATGGTTAAATTTTTAATAATTATAATTTTAGAGTAAGACATATATAAAGAAATATTCAATTATATATATGAGTTCCAAACCTGTACATAATTATTTTATGGACATACGTATGCTTATGTGTATAAAGAACGCCCGGTTATAAAGATAATGAATCCATAGAGCGCATCTTGGCAGATTTGATCAGATTTGCATGTAAAATTATGTTACTACAAACAAATGTGATCAAATCCTTACTAGTTATTAATCAGTGATAAAAGTTAGTTAATTCCACTTTAAAGGCCTAGTTTAAGGAATGTTTGCCATGATAATCCCCTGCTGTGCATCTCCTGTTAATTGCACTGGTGTCCCAGTAGGGGCCAAATTCCTGTGTATTTGTCTCACTAATACATATAAAACAATTTGCATAGCTGATGTATTTATCAATTAGACCAAATGGAAATAAATAATAAACAAATAAGAGTGATAAGTTTTTAAATAGTTATATAACATATAAATTTAAATCCATTTTAATTGCATGGTCACCATTGTTATATAAAAAACCATCCTGGTTAAATTATATTAATGGATTGTTATATATCAAATGACTCTTATTCTTATTCAAAGGCATTGTAATAATGATATAATTATCATTTGAAAACAACAACAAAAACAACTAAAAGACAAAATATATTGTCCATTTCGATAATAAAACCTCTATAACTGCACAGCTGGACACTCAGATCGGAGATCTGATAAGCAACCCAAGTCAATTAAGATAAAGATCAATACACAGAAGTTGTGTACTATACACGATTTTTTTTATTTATTTATTATATATATATATATATATATATTTTTTATTTTTTTATTATTTTTTTTTTTTGGGGGGGGGGTTCACTTATAGAAAGCTTAAACTAGGCCTTTAACATAATTTTAATATTAGTTAATGAAAGGTTCTATGTTATATGTATTAAAACAGAAACAGCCGATGCAGTAATTTTAACGTCGTATATAATTGGTTAAATAATCTCGCGTTGATTTAATTAGAACACAACTTAGGTATACAAAATAACGTTGTAACCCCATATGAACGACCATTTTTAAGTCCCATGCGTAAGATGTTCTATCCTGACGAAGTTCGAGTGACACCGAGATCGCACTATTTACTGTGGTGTTGTTGCTCTAAAACTGTCAGCTCTGACCAAATTCACCAAATGTCCTCCCCTTGAACGTAGCAATTCTTATTCACAAACTTTTCCAACTGTTGTCACTATGATTATATGAATAATTACATGCATATATTTTACTCCGGTTGTGTTTCATCCTTGCAGCTGTCTTTATATTTAGCAAACAATTACCAAACATAATAGCAACATTCTCGTATACCAGAGTGATGATGATATGCGCACCACAGAAATATCATTATCAAAGCTCTGATGAATAGACAGTGGTGATTATGTGGGGGCCATTTATCTCTATCTTCGAAAAGCATTTGACTTAGTTGACCATGAAATACTCTTACACAAACTTAAACTTTATCACTTCATAGAAAGGTCTATGAAGTTATTTAGGTCCTATCTTACTAACAGGATGCAATTTGTGAAAGGGAACAACATTAATTCTGAGAAAATGAAAACTAGGTCGGGTTTCCCTCAAGGATCAATACTCGGTCCCTTACTTTTTCTAATATACATCAATGATATGCCTTTAATTTCTTCCAACTCATGTATTGACTTATATGCAGATGATTCCACGTTATACAAAATAGGTCCAAGTATATTGAGCATTCAATCAGATCTACAAAAAAGTCTTAATAGCGTGAACTGTTGGTGTAAGACAAATAATATGTCAATCCATCCATCAAAAACCAAATGTATGATTCTATGTACTAATTATAAGGCAAAAATGCATTGTAACTTGAACTATCAATAGATGGATTGTCAGTAGAAAACGTGAAATGTCAAAAGGTCCTCGGGGTGCATGTTGATCAGACATTGTCATGGCATACACATGTTAAGACTGTAGTGAATAAGTTTAATTCAAAATTGGCAATTCTAAGAAGAATAGCATATCATCTAACAGATGAGATGAAATTATTGTATTATAATGCATATAATTATCATGTCAAACATTGAGTACTGTTGTAGTGTCTGGGGACTAACACATTCCTCAGATACCACAAAAATCACTAATATTCAGAAAAGAGCGATTAAGCTAATAATGAAGTCGGGAACTAGCCATTGTGGAAACATATTCAAACAGTCAGGGTTGCTATCTTTTGAAGACAGGTGCTATTATCATCTTTCATTACTTGTTTTCAAAAGCATGAAATGTTTGACTCCTTCGTACTTCACAGAATTGTTAACATTTGCCAAAAATGAGCACTATAGCTTGCGTTCTTCAGAAAACAAGGATATTTTTGTTGTAAAACCTAGAACAAACTATATCAAAACTACATTTGCCTATAAAGCAATGAAAATTTGAAATTCTCTTCCTACATACATTTAATGTCAAGATAAGCTACCAGCCTTTAAACATGCATTAAAAGGCTACTTATTGGCAGAATAATTTTATCACATGAAAAAAAATCTTGACACTTTATTTAATTCACATTATAATAAATACATGTAGTTCATTGTACTACCAAATATGTAAATGTTGAAAATATATTGATTGAATGTGGTTTTACCGAATATATCTACATTACTTACAGTATGAACTTATTGTAATTTATAATCATTTTATTAAACTAAGTTGTGTTTGTCGAAGAAATGTATGATAGTGATAGTGTGATTGTATGTTTTGTATGTTGCTTAATATGTAACTTAGTATATGTGTTTTTGTAATACTTTTTGTGTGAAGGCCATGCTGGAAATAAGTAGTATGTCTGTAATGATTGTACACTTAGTATGTAACCTTCGTTAAATAAAGTTGTTGTTATTATAATTATTATTATTATTATTATTATTATTATTATTATTATTATTATTGTTGTTATTGTTATTATTATGAATGAGAATGAATTGCAACGATTATAGACTTTTAAAATTGCTCTAGTTTGATTGCTTGCCAAACTGCAGCATTCATTTTGTTCGTGACGAAATTGCCAAGTTCGACTGTTTCGTTTATCATGATAATGTTAAAATTCAAATTGCTCAATATTTACAACAGTCCTACCTAATGCATTATTGTTTAATAATTTCCCAATCAAAGTAGAGGGCGCTCCAAGCAAGTGAATTATTCCATTCGCGGAATTATTGTTTCAATAAAAAAGACAAGGCTAATGTATGTAATATATTTTGGATGCAGGCGTAGGTTACGCAGCCGCAGTGATGGCAGCGTGGCTGAACATATTCTACATCGTGATCCTGGCCTGGGGCCTGTTCTACCTGTTTTCGAGCTTCCGGGCAGCGCTCCCTTGGGCCTCGTGCGATAATTGGTGGAACACCCAGACGTGCATGTCCAACTATGACCGAGATCATATCCCCTTCCGATGCACGAATAAGACATTTGTGTTTGAGGTATTTACAGTGGTTTGCAGATCTATTAAAGCTGCACTCTCACAGATTGGCCATTTTAACAACTTTTTTATTTTTTGTCTTGTCTTGGAAAGAGCAAATTTTTGCGTAAATATCTGCACACCAATGATATAAGATTGCTCGTATCGTATTTATTCATATTTCCGTTCGAAAATTAATGTTTTATGGCTTAAACCGTTACTAACGGTTTAAGAAAATGCATAAAATATCAAGTTTTGTTTTTATATATAAAAATCTGCGATCTGATTTTTTTATCAGCAGTCTTATATAACTGGTTTCCATGGATTTTCTCAAAAATTGGCTCGTTCCAAGACAAAAAATAAAAAAGTTGTCAAAACGTTCAATCTGTGCAGCTTTCAATCCAATCAGACGCTTTTGTGAAGTTTTGAAAGAGGCTAAGTGGTGGTATTCAATACTCAACTGAAGTAAATCTTATGGTCATGCATCATTGACTTTATTTACTCAATTGGTCAGTTACTATTGACAAATAATCCGATTAGCTACATCGTTCTTAGATCCAGTTAAGATCAATATTGAATACCAGCCCAGGTATTTAGTACGCGTTTGTGGTGGAAGCAGGCATTCCTCTGTATGGTGAGAAGTCAGGGTCTTTGTATTTTGGGTTTGAAACTATTAATGTTTTACTACACTGACTGTTAAAGGGGCTAGACACCAGATTGTCTCAAAATCGGCAAATACATTATTTCCACAAAACAAGCATAGAATTGCCAAAAAAAGCTAGTATTAGGCCGATAATACACCAATTTTCTAATTAAAACAATATTGTGTTGTTGAGTTTTGAAAAGAGCGCACAATGGTCTCCCAGTTTATAGTGTTTATATTTAGTGTGTGAACGTCACGTGATTAGTATAGATACATATACCGGCCCCATTTTTAAATTTACTGGGATTTTCGTGGCCCAGTTAATTTCGATTTGGAAAATATACACAAAAACCGCGAAAGTAAGTAGAGTATTGTGTTGTACACAACGATATTAATTTTATGTAACTTTTTGACAATTTTCGAGTATTCTTTCCTTTATTCAAATGCACAAAACCGCGAAAGCGATGGGGTACACCAGTAAGTAAGAGTATTGTGTTTTACACAACGATATCAATTTAATGTAAGGTTTTTTTTTACATTTTTTGTTGTTGTTTTTTCTTGCAACTGTATCATCTGGTGTCTAGTCCCTTTAACACTATTTCTCCATGTTCTGTGTGTACTTAAGTTTCAAATATTGGCTTGCTCTTGTTGACATGTATGACTATGCTTTCCACACAGATCCTATTTGCAAAGTAAATGGCCTGGAACAACATAAGCGCAGTGTGGGGTCTGATTTTTGACAAAACGTAGAAAACACACTCCACAGTTTTCTTTTTGTTATTGCACTTGTAAATTATTTCATAACAGCTCAACTGAAACAGCTCAACTGCAAGGGCGTTGTTTCTGACTGTGTACACAAAATGTAGAAAACATGCTCCACAGTTTCTATTTGCCATTGTTCTTGTTAATAATTGTGTTACACCACTTGAAATCTTTCTCAGCGAGAGGCAAGGGCATTGAGTCCGATTTCTAAAATAGGTATGAAGAAGACTGTTCATTTCAACTCTGTTTCATTATGCGCGTCTTCTTTCAGGTGAACAAAACCGACTATTCAAATATATCGCTAATGTATGGAAATGTAAGTGAGTTTTCCTGCAAGCAGTACTACGATGGCACCAAGTACACATCGCCTGTCCGTGAATTCTGGGAGTAAGTAGTGTATTCGGAACTCCTTGCCATTTTCCGTCGAAAACAACCTCGGATGTATGCCGGTACATCAGTAGAAGTAGTGCATTTTTTTAAATAATAGATTAATTAATTGCAGTGTTCTAACGTGTGTTGTGTCGCACTAAGTCTAAATTGATTGCCATTGAAGTGTATTATTGCATAAATACTTATGATTCCAAAGAGTAAAGTCATTAAGCTTAACTGCTTAATTGAAACTACTACGCGATCTACTTGCAGCATAGTGAAACGTACAGATTTCTGACATTGTCAGAGGTTGTTTTCGATGAAAAATGGCCGAGGTGTTCTGAATGTAAGTAGTGAAGTTAGGAACAGGGAGAGTCGTTAGCATTCAGACATTTAAACAGGTCGCCAAGTAAACAGAACTAGCAACAACCAATGACCATAAAGTTCATATTTTTGGTTATTGAGATCTCCCTTGCCAACGAAAGGCATTAGAGCGTCAAGATACATGATTCAGGACTCAATTTTCTTCATTTAAATTCAGATAAATAATAATTTACTAACACTAGCCCAATGAGCAGCTCTTCTGTACAAACAAGAATTATTTTTTTTTATCCTAAACCTGTCTTTTATGGCCAAAATACCCAATATATTTACTATTTTATGCCAAAGTGTTATTTTTAAATAACTTGTCCGCTCACAGTCCGTTAAATACGGATCATGTATCGTTATACAAATCAGTTTTAAGGTTTAGTGGCCTGTTTCAAATAAGTCGTAGTGTTTTCGTTGTTTTATTTTATATTTGAGTGAATTGAACTTCTCTCAGAATTAAAGATGAATATTGATAGGTGTGACGTTCTAGCATAAGAATGTTAGATATTTGAAGTTACGAATTCCTTTATTAAAACAGACCCAAGGTAAGTATTGCAAGTCATTCGCTCTTGCACCGGATGTATTGAAAAAATAGTATTGTTGTTTTTTCACAACTAATAACTTTGTACTTTATAGACAGTACAAATAAAATATTTATGAAAAAAGAATATTTCAATATTTTTCACATGTTTTGCATCGTAGTTTTTAGTTAGGAATTATACGGGTTTTTGTGTGGGTTTTCTTTTACTTGAGTTTCAAATAATCCGGTACCAGTGGTCATTCGTTGTCATCGTCAACAATTGTTTCGAACATATCGTTCTATATTTTACCGCACCAATTCCATTTTTCCCTTTAAATAACATCCGGATGCAGGATTCGTACTCCCTTTATGGCTTTTGTGAAGCAATACGCTTGTCGAAAAAAAATGGCCTAATTAACAGTCATTGTACAGGAATGTAACTGATGCAAGTCATTACCAAAAAAAGGTCCAACCTGGATAAAGTGGCCACCTGTTTTAAGCAGCCACTTCGACCTTTTCCCCAGTGTGACCACTTACATGTAATACAGGCTTGACTGTAGTTGTTAAAGCCGCCGAGGAATCAGGATTGTTCTATCTATACATTGGTTACATAAAAGAAACCCCCAAAATATCGTCAGAAATGTGCTCACCGAATGGCTATAACCCAATTGCGAGGGTAAATAAGCTTGCATCCCACCCCTTCAACCCCCTGGTCCGAAATATATAGACACATTTTGACAGTTGTTAAGTTCATTATAATACGCAGATAATCTTGATATGTGGCATGTGTTGCAGACGTTACGTGCTGCAGATTTCGTCCGGTATAGACGAGCCGGGCGCTATACGGTGGCAGCTCGCACTTTGTCTAGCGGCGGTCTGGATCATGTGCTACTTCTGTATCTGGAAAGGAATCAAATGGACAGGAAAGGTGATTTGCGGATACATTAATGCCAACTACTAAGTTAATAGGAAACGATGCTGATGTAAAGTTGATTAAGAAAGAGATAAAGCAAACATAAGCAAAGATACATTAAGAACACATAAAACATAAGTGTTGTAATAAGTGGACAAACCAAAGTCTATACTTGTATGTTACGATTATAAGATATACAGTCGAAACCCGTTGGCTCGAACTCGTTTGGCTCGATTACCTCGTTGGCTCGAACTGGATGTAAAGAACCGAACTCTTTATACTAATTGTAAGCATTCCCGCTTGGCTCGAACTCCCCGTGGCTCAAGGTCCCTGGGAGTTCGACACAACAGGTTTTGACTGTAGTTACTTTAATTTTTAATTATTCAAAACGATATCGATACATGCCTGGATATGGTATATGCATTGCATTTAACTTTTAAGTGCATTGACACCCTTCCACAATAAAGGATCAGCCTAAGCGGAGCCTTATGGTGATTCATTTGACACGATTGATATACGATAACTTTCATTGTTTTCTCCACCAACAGGTCGTATACGTGACCGCGGTGTTTCCCTACATCCTAATGTCAATACTGCTTATACGAGGTGTGACCCTCCCCGGGGCCATGGACGGCATCAAGTTCTACCTACTTCCAGACTTCGAGAAGATCAAGAACTCAAGTGTAAGTGTTGGCTAATTATCTTTGATTTATATGATCAGAACCGAGCATCGTGTCCTACTTTTCCCTACGTAACCGACAACCAGTAAACATAATTCTATAAACATAACAATGCTGAAATTATTTGGAAACGTTATTAATTGTTGTAAGTGCGACTTCACCTTTATTCGTTTTCATTAAAGAACGATTTTTTGAAGGCAAATTTAAGTAGCCACTTATTTGATCGAGCCCACAGACTCAATATGTTAGAGGCGAGCACCTATACAACTAGTTCATTCCCACCTTCAAATATAGTCTTCTTGACAAAGCCGGAGAAGTGGGTGTCCACCATGAACTCGGTTTACTTGGTTAGAATGATACCACATTCTAGCGTAACACCATTATCATGAAAGTAATTAGGGACCTGTTGTTATAACATATTTTATAATCGTTGCAAAATTAATAAGATGTTAAAGTTAAATTGTGGTTATTCCCTTTTAGGTATGGATCGACGCGGTCACTCAAATCTTCTTCTCCTACGGGCTCGGCTTAGGTTCGCTGATCGCACTTGGTAGCTACAACAAGTTCCACAACAACATCTACAAGTATATAGTGTTTTTTCCGTTCCCTTTCGTATAGTTCAATTTATTTACATCTTCTTATTTCTTGCGAATGAAAATCACCTCCTACGGGCTCGGCTTAGGTTCGCTGATCGCACTACAACAAGTTCCACAACAACATCTACAAGTATATTGTGTTTTTCCCATTTCCTCTCGTATATTTTAGGTCATTCACACCTTATTATTTCGAGCGAATAAAAGTCGCCAATGAAATTTCTTTTTTTTACGGGCTCGACCTAGGGTCGATGGTCGCACTAAATAGTTACAACATGTTCTGGACAAAACAACATCTACATATTTATAGAGTTTATTCCGTTCCATTTCGTATATGTCAGGTGAATCACACCTTCTTATTTCGTGCGAATGAAAGTCGCCAATGAAATTTCTTCTCTGACGGGCTCGACCTAGGGTCGCTGGTCGCTCTTAGTAGCTACAACAAGTTCAGAAACAACATCTACAAGTATATAGTGGGTTTTTTTCTCGACCCCTTTCGTATAGATCAGGTTATTCACATCTTATTTCGTACGAATAAAAATCCCCAATATGTTTTCTTCTCCGACGGGCTCGGCCTTGGGTCGCTAGTCGCTCTTGGTAGCTACAATACGTTCAGAAACAACATCTACACGTATATAGTGTTTTTCCCCGATCCCTTTCGTATAGGTTCGTGTTTCGTGCGAATGAAAATCCCTAATAAGTTTTTTTTTCTCTGACGGGCTCGGCCTCGGGTCGCTGGTCGCCCTTGGTTGCTAAAACACGTTCAGAAACAACATCTACAAGTATATAGAGGGGGCGGGGGGGGGGGGGGTCCGATCCCTTTCGTATAGGTCCGGTTATTCACATCTTCATATGTTGTGCAATGAAAAACCCCAATGTATTTTCTTCTCCCACGGGCTGGGCTTAGGGTCGCTGATCGCACTTGGTAGTTTCAACATGTTCCGAGCCCAAATTTATCATTTCATTGTGTTTTTCCGTTCCCTTTCGCATAGATCAGGTTATTCACGTCGGATTTCGTGCGAATGAAAATCCCTAATATTTTTTTATTCTCCTACGTGCTCGGACTAGTGTCACTGATCGTACTTTGTTGCTACAACATTTTCCACAACAGCATATACAATTACCTTGCGTTTTTCCGTCCCCTTTCGTTAATTTCAGGTTATTCACATCTAAATGAATGCTGATGAAAATCGCCAATGAATTTACTTCTACTAAAGGATCGTTGTTCTTTGTAGCTTGAACAAGTTCCACACCAACATATACAATAGTCATGTTCATTGAGTCATGTTCATTGTATTTTCCTTTCCCTTCCATATATGTTATTTTCATCTTTTAGTTTCGTGCGAATGAAACTCCTCAATGAATTGTATTCTCCTAAGGGCTCGGCTAGGGGTTGGTGGTCTTAGTTGGTAGCTACAACAAGTTCCGCAACATCCTCTTTAAGTATATAGTGGTTTTCGGTTCCCTTTCGTCACGGTCGGGTTATTCACATCTTACTATTTCGTGTGAATGAAAATCCCCAATGAGTCTTCTTCTCCTACGGGCTCGACCTAGGGTCGCTGGTCTCACTTGGTAGCCACAACATTTTCCAAAACAACATCTACAATTACAAAGTGTTTTGTTTTGTTCCCTTTCGTAAAGGTCAGGTTATTTACAACTTCTTATATCGTGCGAATGAAAATCGCCAATGAATTTTCGCTAAGTATTTTCATCCCATGGGCTCGGTATTGGATCGATGGCCGGACCTTGTAGCTACAACAAGTTCCACACAAACATTTAAAATTGATTTGTGACTTTCCATTCCCTTTCATAAATTTTAGGTTATTGACGTCTTCCTATATTGTGCTTATGAAAACCGTTCATGAGTTTCCTTCACCAAAAGACTCGGCCGTTTTTGGCAGATTTAATGCGTTCAACAAAAACTCCCATATGTTCATAAAAAAATTGTTCTCTTTCGTTAATGTCAGGTAATTCAAATCATCTAACAAATCGAACCGTTAACCAACCTCTTGAACATTCAAAGTGTACGTCGTTCTCTCATTTCCTTAATACCTGGTGTACAGGTATGACCGTTTCAAATATCACACGGTTTAATCATTAAATATTGGCACCCGGACATAATGTCCAAATATCATACGTGCGGAACACATTATTAGTGGGACTTATCAATTATCGTTGCTTGTATTAGAGATACATAGCACTCGACCGACGATGACTTTCATATAAGAAACCGGGTTGCCAATTCATTTTTCCATCCCACCTTTACACTTTTACTGAGCATGAACTTTCTACAGGTATTATCTCTTGTGTATGTACGAATCATTGATACGCTTCCTTTTCATGATTTTACAAGTTAAAATATTTAAAACAGAACGCGTAGCAAGACGAACAAATGTATGCTCCAAAGTAAAGAAATACTTCGAACGCTTGATGTCAAAATTGTTGTTAATTGTTCAACATTTTAGAAAACAAATACGCCGCTTTATTACTTTGTCGAATAGTGAATGACAACGTTGCTAATAAGTCGTTGTGTTTATCGATAACCATCAAAAGTTCCTCAACCGTGTTCGCGTTTGCCTCCCTTTAAAACATTAAAATATGTTATTTTGTTGTAACACGACCGATGATCTAGCAAATGTCCACGAGGACGTGAATATAATCCACGCTTGTACTACCCTGATAAAAAAACTCACGGTCGACGGCTTAATATTGTTGATATAATTTTACCAGTTATTTTATATTGGTTTAATGGTTTCTGATTTCATTGACCTAGATAAAGACTGAACAATCGTACAATAAAATTATTTTAGACATACTTACTGTATACTTATCACCTTTGTAATGATCTTTAAATTTCAGAGATGCTGTGTGTATTTCAATTCTGAATAGCTGTACCAGCCTGTTTGCCGGGTTCGTTATATTCTCTGTCATCGGATTCATGGCACGAGAACAAGGACTTCCGGTCAGCGAGGTTGCCGCTTCTGGTGCGTATCATTATTTATTTCGTGTTTACTTTTGTCTAGATTTTATGTTATTATTTTACGAGTATTGTTAGTTGTTAGCGCACTCATATCTCAGCTAGAAAACCTGGGTTCGATTCCCGGCCTGGGGGCATGTGAGTTTGGCTGGTGGTCACCAAGCCGAACAAATGGGGTTCCTCCGGGTACTCCGGTTTCCCCTTTAACACAAGACAACATTCTCGCATAACATGTTGCCCACGAGCGTGATTAATACGTATAATGTTCTAATAACTTGTTTCACAGTCGTTGTAAAATACATAGGTTTGAAATATATAATTTTGACAGATATTGAATGTTCTGGGCTTAACTTGCAGGTCCAGGACTGACCTTCCTGGCTTACCCGAGCGCAATGGTGCAGCTGCCCATCTCGCCCCTCTGGTCCGTTCTTTTCTTCCTCATGCTCCTCATGTTGGGACTAGACAGTCAGGTAACAAATTACAGTTCACCCAGTATAATTAAGAGTTTACAAAAAATAATTTGAACAGAATAATGCAGTACAAAGATTACGTGGCGGAAATTTCCAACCTGAATTAAGTGGCCATCTGTCGAAAGCAACCACTTTGACCTTCTCCTATAGGTGGCCACTTAATCCAGGTTTGACTCTTGTCTGTAGAGGATAATCTTTATAGGAAAAGGACTTGTCACCATAGTATCGAAAAAAACTTGTAGTTCCAGATTTTCGTGCTAACTCGGGCGGTCTGTTGAAATAAATGCCCCAGATTTGCACAAAAAACAGAGCTTTTGTGAAAGTGTTTGTGATATTTTTCCTTTTTAGAATTGCAAGCATATGACCATCCATTTTTCGTTGTTGTTGTTTTTTAGTTTGTGACAATGGAGGGGTTCTTCACTGCTCTGATTGATGAGTTCCCGTCCCTGTTCTCCAAGAGGCGCGAGATCTTTATCGGTGTCGTCTGCTTCATGTCTTATATCGTGGGGCTGTCCTGCGTCACTGAGGTGTGGCTGCTGTCTCTAATATAATTAAATGCATGACATCAATTATTCATTTCATGATTGAGTTTCAAATTTCCGTTCATATCATGTGTTTTTGTTAATTTCTCTAAACGGAAACTTGCCAATAATAAAACTCC
Organism: Mya arenaria; assembly: GCF_026914265.1. Classification (NCBI taxonomy): domain Eukaryota; kingdom Metazoa; phylum Mollusca; class Bivalvia; order Myida; family Myidae; genus Mya; species Mya arenaria. The sequence goes on along the minus strand of NC_069135.1, from coordinate 36,119,602 downwards.
ATTATGGCATATAAATTATTTGCCAACAATGTTTATATATAGAGATTATACATTATACATTTAACAAGTTTTTGGATGCCTTAGACGTATGTGCAATCCCATTAACTAGCAAATATACTTTCTATGACCATTTTGATTATTCTAAAAGGAATAGGAAAAAACAGTTAAATCGAAAGAAAACAGTATTAATTTGAATGCTGATATGTTGACACAACTTATAAATAAGATGACTAAAACGTTTTACAAAGCAGACTATTCTAAAAAGGTACAAAGCATGGCAAGGGAAACAATTTACTATGGAGTTCATGTTATAGTTAGATTTAAATTTTAAAACCTGTTCCAGGGTGGTATGTACATGTACCAGCTGTTTGACTTTTACGCGGCCAGCGGCCTCTGTCTTCTCCTCCTCATCTTCTTTGAGTGCATCGCTGTCGCTTGGGGCTACGGTACTTAAAACTATTCAGTTTATTGCAATTTTTCCTTCATCTATTTCGTGTTGTTCTTTACTCAAATTACCACATTCGCTCCGTATGTTTAGCTTTTGAAATGATCTGTTTTATTCCGTGTTTAAGCCATAACAATTCGGTTTATGGGACAGCGTTTGATTATAAGAGTACCGATGAGTCTCTATAGCTCTTTTATTATATAATTAGATGTCTTTTAACACTCTTTATTTATTCGTTTTTCATTCGTTTTACGAAGTCCTATTTTGGAAGACAAATTTTACCTAAAATGAATGGAACCAAATTTCCACATAAAGATATTTGTTAAGTACATTTTGGAAGAACTAAAAATAAAATGAGGCTTTACACTGTTCAGCCAATTTTGTTATCATTTGAAATGAAAAACAATATAAGTATCGCTAAAGACCTTAGTTCTACAGTGAGTAAAGCACGCAATAAAATTGATAGTAAATAATGACTTTGTATGTGGTGTTTGTATTTGTGTTGGTGGTGACTTTAGCACATCGTCGTTAGAACCCTTGCCATCTGGCCTCAATTTCTCGAAACTTCTTAAGCTTAACAGGCTTAAGTCGCTTATTTCAATTAGCCAAAAAACATACTGAAAATGGATTTTGATAAATGAAAAATGGTTTATTCTGTTAATCATACAGATTTTTCCTACATAATTTCTAAAAATTCTTGAAGAAGTAAATATAACACATGTTATAGAACAACAAAAATAGTGAGATTAGCTTAATCCTGTTATAAGGGACTTAAGAAGTTTCGAGAAATTGGGGCCAGGCTCTAATCAGGGTTTATATCTTTATTATTTTTTCGACTTCTTGGCTTGTCCCTGTAGTTTCCATTGTATTATTGTTTTCAGGTATAAACCGTTTCTATGAAAACCTCCATTCGATGTTGGGTTATTACCCAAGCGCATTCTGGAAGTTCACGTGGGTGATCGGCACACCAGGAATTACTATGGTGAGTAAAATATGAAGATTACCAAGTAGCGAACTATTTTAAATTACGTACCAATTAAAATTGGCAATGAATTGAATATATATGAATTGAATATATTAATCGAGCATTTTCTAAAGATAAAAACTCTTCGTTCAGTCTAAATATTGACACAAAATCATATTCCAACGAAGGGTTTTAGGAACAAGCATATATATTATCAATGTCATGATCTCATGTGTGTGATTGAATATAATAGTGTTTATTTGTTTATTGTACTTCACAAACGATACTACATGTTCTTGACTTGATTGTTAACGTTCAAGTTTGATTTATCAATTGCGTTAAATTGATTTAGAAATGATGGCTTAAATATTCGTAGAAAGACAGAAAAGTGAGTATTTCCAATATGTGCCATGATGCTATGGCAAAATAGAAACGAAAATTAAAACAAAATTCATCTTAACATTTTTTCAAAACAACACATTTCCTAAATTTTACTTAAAACATTTGCGAAAAAATGCCAAATGCTCTAAATTCCTGCCTGAAAATGTATCCTTTCTTCAGTGCTACAAAGTTTAATCAAAGAATGAATGCTTTTCTCTCAATGCCTCTATCAAAAATGAGTACTTGTAAATTAAATGACAAAATACTCAAATAAGGTATCAAACGGCATTATACCAGTATATATTATTTTCCTTGAATAAAAATCTTCTAAAAACCAAAAAAAGCTAGGCGATCCTTCAGTTAGCAAACTTTTAGTAAAATGGTCGTTAAGGTCCAAACAATGTTACAATAATTAATACTAGTAATATGGTGCAGTTTTACTCCCTTGTGGAGCTTCATTAATTTCATACTTACACGTTTGTAGTTATGAGACTTTGAACTCGCCTTGTAGTAGACATACACTAGTAAATCGCATGCACTGAGTAAAACATGTTTTTTTGTTGTTTTTTTTAAATCTTGAATTTTTGTGGGGGGTTTTATATTGAATGTAGAATATATCTTAGAACAATATGTCTCTAATAACAGGAATAGCCATATAGATTTTATACAATTTGGGATATAAGTCGGGATAGCTGTTGTTCTATGCAGCCTCGATTGGTCAAAATATTAAAACAATCATATAATCTACGTTATCAACATATTTTTTAAATCTTACTGACACATTTACATACCTCATATCCCTGTTTTCCGACTTTCCATGCTATATTAATTAAACGCAAGAAATTTGGTGCATAAATTCCTTGACATGTCCGGTAGTCTGCCAGTAGGAAGGAGGGAACCACACTTACGTACATCTTTAATAACCGCAGCTACGCTAGCAATGTCTTTACATACGATTCAAAGTAGACTATGCATTAATGCAGCGTTGACAGTCGACAAATTTCGAGGTGAACATGAAATCCTACCTGCATACATACGTTATCCATTGAAACAATAATTTTCTAAATATTTTCTGAGCTACTTTTGAAAAATGCGATGACTCTCGCGCATGCTCAGTATCAATCAGTAAACTACTCCTGCGGTATTTATTTTTTTTATTTTACATCAACTATATTCAGTTTTATTTGCTATGTTTACATTGAACCAATGATTTTCTTTCTATATCCGGAGCTACCTTTGAAAAATGCTGTGACTCTCGCATGCTCAGTATTACTCTAAACTACTCCTGCAGTATATTCTTTCATTTTACTTTAACAATGCTCAGTTTTGTTTGTTTGTTTTACTGTGTTTACTTTGACATAACATTTCAATATCATTAACTGTTACTTTCTTCATGGTAGATGTATAAAAGAATGACCTGTCTATCTGCTTTGCTTCCTAATGTTTCAGGGCGTGTTTCTTTTCTACACGGTCAAGTTTGAGCCTGTGACCTACCTCAGCTACAAGTACCCGGGCTGGGCTCATGGCATCGGTGTTATGATGGCGCTGTCCTCGGTCGGGCTCATACCTATCTACATGGTGTACATCTTTCTAAAGACGCCTGGAACATATACTGAGGTTGTTATATAACTGTTAGTTCCGTAATTTACGTATCTTTTTGTCTTAAATCTCTCCAATAAAATCTACGTGTAGTTTTCATTCGGAATAAACGTGATTTTATTTAGTTTGGCTGTGATTCTTATGAACATGTATATCAACAGTAGCATTTAATGTGTACAAGGTTATTTGGTGCGTTTATATCTTTTCAACGGTTGGCAAAACTGTATAAATAGCAAATTTAAATAAACCCTTATATTGAAGTGTAATGAAAACTACGTGCATGGACGAGGAAAGCAGTGATATGTTGATCTTGATTTAAGGCAAAAAAAATAATCCAAAATAGGCAATCAACTAAACACACAGGGCGACTTACACGTTTGACATATTAAATCATATATTATCAATTCATTTGGAGGGATTCATGCTATGTAAAACACTTTCAGCGGTGCAAGACCATCTTCCGGCCCGATATCAAACTACCGGGGGAGCGACCAGACGCACCTCCGCCGTACTCTGAGGTTACTATGCACGTGCTTAGAGACGCGGCCGTCTAGATTGAAGGCGACGCGGTATTGAGGTGATTGTGAGTTGTGGGGATTCTTCAGATGAAACAGCTTGATAGCTTGCAGTTTTTTGTTTGCTATGCGGCTCGGACAAAGGGTGTGTTGTTGAACCAAGGCCGTGAACATTTGACAGTAATGGGAACGAGAGTGCGCAAATTAGGACACACGTTGTGTTTTTAGAGCAAGAACGGGATATCAAGAAAAATAACTTTTCATATAGTTTATCCTTAAACAAATATGTTGTGTGTATATAGCGGAAAAGATGCATGTACAGTAGTCTTAAACTTAAGAATATGGCTTCAATTTCTCGAAATATCTCCTGTAACATGACTAAGCTAAGGTCACTACGTTTTTATATTTTGATTTCGTTCTAATATTTATTTTTACAATCTTTGTATTCGGACTTTGATATTGAATAATCGTATGATTAACACGATAAGCCAATCTGTATTTGGTCAAATGAAATAAGCTTGTTATCTTAAGAAGTTTCGAGACTTTGTGTTATACGATCTAACTATTATGTTGTTACTCATAGACTTGTAGTGTATTCAAAAAGAAATATTTGCAATTGGAGTTAAAACATAGTAATAAAATATATTGTAAACTATGTATATGTTACCTTTGTATCCTTGAAATGAGCTTAATCACCAGCACACGGGTATACATTACCTTTATATTAAAATAAATCATCCTCACAGATACCGTCCTATACTCGTCCGACTACCGCAAGAGAGTTGGCGCGAGGTCTGTCGGGTAAATGGTTGCAACACAGCTGCAAATATCGTGTCAAAAAAACTCTCCAGACAGTGGGTAAATACCCTTTCATAAAACGTTCCCGACTGCGAGTTAATATTCTTGTTGTACAACAGTTTGACTACTAAAAATATCAGGGGACATAGGGAATACAGAGGATATATTAAAAAAACACATGAAATTCTATCATTTAAAAACTTAATTAATAAAGTACATATCAATTACAAATTAAGCGCTATAAATAAGGTAACAGAAGTCGTTAGGTTATATTAAATATAATAATAAACATTTGGTATAAGGCTCTTTAACAATCAAACAACACACCAGAGACAGTGTCAAGTGCCATTGCCTATAAACTAAACCAATATCATAATAAACGGCACATGGGTCTTTAAAAATCAAAGGACACAAATAGCATTTACAAGTGCATTTGCTTATAAACTTAACCTAGAAACAGTTAAATGGCACAAGGGTCTTTAACAAGTAAACAATAAAAGAGACGGTGTCAAGTGAAATTGCCTATAAACTTAACCAAGAAACTGTTATATGGCACAAGAGTCTTTAACAAGTAAACAATAAAAGAGACGGTATCAAGTGAAATTGCCTATAAACTTAACCAAGAAACTGTTATATGGCACAAGAGTCTTTAACAAGTAAACAATAAAAGAGACGGTATCAAGTGAAATTGCCTATAAACTTACCCAAGAAACTGTGAGCAATAATTGACGAAATATGTTTGTAGTAAAAGGATAAATGTTCAAGGTCTAAAAACATAACAATTTGTAAGAAGTTCTCGGAATATCTCCGATTCATTTAGCAAACAAAACACTGTAAAGTTAAAAAGGTTTAAAGATGTCACATTGGTCCTTTAAAATGAGTTACTTTCACAATAAGTTAAAAAAAAGGTCTTAAAAAATGAAATGCATGCGAAAATAGTGAATGCTTCACGAAGTGGTATACATTGCCAAAAAACAAGAGAGAGAGAGAGAGAGAGAGAGAGAGAGAGGAGGGAGGGAGCGAGAGAGAGAGACTTATGTGCAAGCTTTCAAAGCCGAAAATACTTGATTGATATGTTATATTAGTTTTTGTCAATTTTGTATGTATATTAAACCTTTCAAAATATACCAAATTCATGTGGGGCTACCATCTATCCACAATTGACATATTTTTGGGCCCTATACTTCCGATGACGAGACTTACATTTTTATTTTTGGAATTGCAATATACAATATACGATAATGTTAACACTATAATTAACACGATATCTTTGGGCAAATTTTCTTGCAAACATGTGTCCCGTACCTCTATACCAAGATTCATCCAAGAACTCTACCAGCGACAATGAAATTTATACCCTTCTCCGAAGTCAGCTACAATAAAATGTATAGCCTTCTCCAAATTCAGCTACTAATATCAAATGTATAGCCTTCTCCAAATTCAGCTAATATAAAAATATATAGCCTTCTCCAAAGTCAGCTACTATAAAATGTATTGCCTTCTCGAAAGTACTATAAAATGTATAACCTTCTCCAAACGTCCATGTTACCAAGGTTATTAAAACCTGTGTAAGTTAACCAAGTGATAAATTACGTAATTCAATTATGAAACAAAGGGCAGACGTTGCCGCTCAAAAAGTACCGCTTTTGTTTTATTACCGGAGTTTGATTACATGATTAGTTTCCTCAAATACTTTGACAAACCTGTTGGCAAAATAATGGTTTGAATGAGCTCCATCAATGGTTACCATCCAAATTGGCATAATAGGCATATCAAAGTAGCTACTGGGAGTAGGAATATAGACTTTGGAACTTTAAACAACAGTGTGTGTATACCACGTGATAAATTACGTCACAAAAATGCGGAAGGCTTCGAATGATGACATGAAACAAAAGGAGGTCTGTGCTGCGCAAAGAGCCACGCCTTCGTTTTATTACCTGAGTTTGATTTGGTTAGATTCCTCAAACACTTCGACAAACCTGTTTCCAAATAAATGTTTTGACAGTGCTACATCAATCTGCGGTTTTGTGTAAGGTTTGTCGAAGTGATTTCAGAAACTAAGCTCTCAATCAAACTCTGCTTAAATACCGAAGGTAGGGATCTTTAAGCATCGTATAATGCGTTATGTTTCATTTACAATAGTGATGAAATCGTGAAGTGATCTTAGTTTAAAGTCTTCATTCAAAACAAAATATTGCCTTCCGAAGTAGACATGAACAAGCAACAAACTGTTACAGTTTCGCATAATGCATAAAACTATATAAAACTTTTTTCTGCTGCTACCATCGTGGAATTTAAAAAAATACATTTCTTATGCATTTCCTTAATTAACATTCAAACACCATTCATTGCTCAAGTTTTTTATCATTCTCTTTGTAAAAGTATTAAATCCTAACATATTATAACATTAATCTCCAACATCCCGCTCATGTACTATACAATAATTAAATAGCTATTGTGTTATGATTTGTTCTTGCTTTGTCAAATCTAGCTCGGTTATTGGAAACATAGCTTGCAATTTTTATGGTCCGCACTTTCTCAAACTATATTTTGGTGGTAAAGAGGCAGACGACACTTGTTAGTATTAATAGGCATCTTATGTTGTGAGTGTCGAGTTTGTGGCTACACTGAACAGGGTTGAAAACAACCCTGTCAAAAAACTAGAGGGACAAAAACAGCACCCAAAAATTCAATTGTAAACCCTGGTGATGGTCAAAACGACAGCCAACTAGAGACTCATACAAGGGCATACAAACACCACAGTTAGTTTCTGAACGGAAGACCTTCAGGTCCAACGTTCATCGTAGGCATATCAGACCCTTGCTACAAATTAATAAACGGTAAACTGGTCAAAAATAGTACGCTTTGTCACTGTCTGAATACACATGGCATTTTAAAATTTAAAAAAAAAATGTGAAATGAACTATAGTAATGTATATTTGAACTGGTACATTTTTGCATATTTTAGAAAATGCAGCTAAAAAATACAAAAAAAAATACGACAATATACTATATAAAGTCCACTTTGGCTAAAGGAAAAATGTACAGTTACAAAATCGTGAACGTAGCAAAAGTTTACTTTAACAAAGGTAAAGGTTGCAATTACAAAATAGTGACCAAAGCAAATAGTCCACTTTAGCCGTGGAAAAATGTCACTTAAAGATGCACTCTTATTCCCTAATAAGATTACCAAAATTAATAAAGGATGAATAAATGTCGAAAACAATGGTTTTTATAAAGGATACCGAGTTTAATTTGAAAGAAATAGCATAAAACACGGTATTTCTACCTTATGGGACTATAGTAGACCGCAGCAAATCTTTTAGCATTCACAAATCATTTAATATTTTTGCACTTTCTGCTATTAAATACTCGGTTACAATCTTGTTATCATTATTAATAAATTCCATAAATGCATTATTTAGTAAGCAGTTAAAGGTATATAAGTCAAAATTGATATTTGTTTTACATATGTTTGCATTGATTTTGAATAAGAGTGTCACTTTAAGTGGCCTTGATATGGTCTCTATAGAAGTTCTCCTGTATAAACAAATGGAGCCCGAATTTAAGATGAATGTCCTTGATAAGCCTAAAGTTAAATACTTTGGACATAATGTAAACATAATGTAAACTATACTGAATTCATGGAACAAAACGACTTCCTATTTATAATTTTAATATGAAGAATATTTTGTATTTGTCACAATGCAAAATGCAAATCAAATACTACGCTTATACTTATGTTTAACATGAGTTACTCATGATTTATTCTCATTCATCAGAGGTTCGATCGTGATAAATCTGTGGTACGCATAGCATAATCACTCTTGTGAACGATAATGCTCATGATCATATCTCAGTTTATATATGCAGAGAGGTGTACATTAAATGATATGAACTCTAATCTAGCTCGTTTACAACTGAGCCCATCCTGACCAGTTTGTCATCAAAATAGGGGAGATAAGGCCTTAAAAATACATTTGGTTCGGGTTACCCGACCGTATCTACCGAATACGCGCCGACCCTACCGTTTTTATTGTCAAAATGAAAAAACAATGAAAAACTTAAAATATATATATATATATATATATATATTTCAATTGCTTTTCGATATGTAGTTTAAAACCTTAAATGCTTATACAGAAGATAACTTTAACACCATTCTCCAATAGGTAGGGTAGATAGGTTTTTTATTTTTGTATTTTTTTATATGTATATAGGATGTTACCCTAACCAAGCAATTTATTTATTTAGGCCTAACCAAGACAGTGTGATTGCGGATTCAGATTACGTCCATTATATAATAAACAGGACATTCAAATAATTTCAGTTAATTAGGGATCACTCGATACATTGCTACTATGCCATCCTATAAGCTGACCTACTTTGATGCCCGAGGTACAGCGGAATTTGCACGGCTCGTGTTTAAGCAGGCTGGACAGGAGTTCGAGGATGTTCGAATACCGATGGATCAATGGCCCGGGATTAAAGAAGGTTGGTCTAAGTAGCGAGCATTGTTTTAGTTAAAATGTTCAGAAAAAAGGTAAACAAATAAATGACTACATATCAGATCATGGCAATTCGCAACATTGTTTCATTTTCAAGTAAAATACGTACCGAGGTGGGTGCGATGATGGATATCTCGGAATTATGTTGACTCGAAGTCTTTTTCCCTTCGGGATAGCGAATTTCTACAGTATTATCGTACCGTTTCATTTTCAATATTCTTTCTCCACAGAACAGCCGATGAAGGCACTTCCGGTATTGGAGATAGACGGCCGGAAGTTCTGTCAGTCTGCAGCAATCGTACGATATCTAGGAAAGAAGTTTGGTGAGTTTATCGACGCTGTAGTTTATCTTGCAAATTGTATGTCAAGGATTTTTATTTTAGGAATAAGTGAAACCAAAGGGCAAGCCCAGCCACAGAGAATCATTTATGTATGGCACGATTGTCATAAGGTAGGGAATCATTCATGTATGGCACGATGGTCATAAGGCAAGGGATCATTCATGTATGGCACGATGGTCATAAGGCAAGGGATCATTAACGTATGGCACGATGGTCATCAGGCAAGGGATCATTCATGTATGGCACGATGGTCATAAGGCAAGGGATCATTCATGTATGGCACGATGGTCATAAGGCAGAGAATCATTCATGTATGGCACGATGATCATAAGGCAGAGAACCATTCATTTATGGCACGATGGTCATAAGGCAGAGAATCATTCTTGTATGATACGATGGTCATAAGGCAGGGAATCATTCCTGTATGGTACCATGGTCATATGGCAGAGAATCATTCAGGTATGGCACGATGTTAATAAGGCAGGGAATCATTCATGTATGACAAGATGGTCATATGGCAGAGAATCATTCATGTATCGCACGATGGTCATAAAGCAGGGAATCATTCATGTATGACACGACGGTAATAAGGCAGAGAATCATTCATGTATGGCACGATGGTCATAAGGCAGAGAATCGTTCTTACATGGCACGATGGTCATAAGACAGGGAATAATTCATGTATGGCACGATGGTCATGAAGCAGAGACTCATTCATGTTAAGTACGATGGTCATCAGGCAGAGAATCATTCAGGTATGACACGATGGTCATAAGGCAGAGAATCATTCATGTATGGCACGATGATCAAAAGGCAGAAAATGATTCATGTATGGCACGATGGTCATAAGGCAGGGAATCATTCATGTATGGCACGATGGTCATAAGGCAGAGAATGATTCATGTATGGTACGATGGTCATAAGGCAGGGAATCATTCAGGTATGGCACGATGGTCATGAGGCAGAGACTCATTCATGTATCGCACGATGGTCATAAGGCAGGGAATCATTTAGGTATGGTACGATGGTCATAAGGCTGGGAATAATTCACGTATGACACGATGGTCATAAGGCAAAGGATCATTCATGTATGGTACGATGGTCATCAGGCAGAGAATCATTCAGGTATGACACGATGGTCATAAGGCAGAGAATGATTCATGTATGGCACGATGGTCATAAGGCAAAGAATCATTCATGTATGGCACGATGGTCATAAGGCAGAGAATCATTCATGTATGGCACGATGGTCATAAGGCAGGGAATCATTCATGTATGGCACGATGGTCATAAGGCAGAGAATCATTCAGTTATGGCATGATGATCATAAGGCAGAGAATCATTCTTGTATGGCACGATGAACATACGGTAGAGAATCATTCATGTATGGCACGATGGTCATAAGGCAGAGAATCATTCAGGTATGGCACGATGGTCATAAGGCAGAGAATCATTCAGGTATGGCACGATGGTCATAAGGCAGAGAATCATTCAGGTATGGCACGATGGTCATAAGGCAGAGAATCATTCTTGTATGGCACGATGGTCATAACGTAGAGAATCATTCATGTATGGCACGATGGTCATAAGGCAGGGGATCATTCATGTATTGCACGATGGTAATAAGGCAGGGAATCATTCATGTATCGCACGATGGTCATAAGGCAAATAATCAATCGTGTGTGGCACGACGGTAATAAGGCAGAGAATCATTCACGTATGACACAATGGTCATAAGGCAGAAAATCATTCACGTATGGCACGATGATCATAAGGTAGATAATCATTCGTGTATGGCACGACGGTAATAAGGCAGAGAATCATACACGTATGTCACGATGGTCATAAGGCAGAGAATCATTCACGTATGGCACGATGGTCATAAGGCAGAGAATCATTCACGTATGGCACGATGGTCATAAGGCAGGGAATCATTCACGTATGACACGATGGTCATAAGGCAGAGAATCGTTCATGTATGATACGATGGTGATAAGGCAGAGAATGATTCATTTATGGCACGATGGTCATAAGGCAGACAATTATACGCAATGGTCATAAGGCAGGGAATCATTCATGTACGGCACGATTGTCATGAGGCAGGAAATCATTCATGTATGGCACGATGGTCATAAGGCAGTGAATCATTTATGTATGGTACGATGGTCATAAGGCAGAGAATCATTCACGTATGGCACGATGGTCATAAGGCAGAGAATCATTCACGTATGGCACGACGGTAATTAGGCAGAGAATCATTCATGTATGGCACGATGGTCATAAGGCAGAGAATCATTCATGTATGGCACGATGGTCATAAGGCAGAGAATAATTCATGTATGGCATGATGGTCATGAGGCAGGGACTCATTTATGTATGGCACGATGGTCAAAATACAGGGAATCATTCACGTATGGCACGATGGTCATAATGCAGGGAATCATTCATGTATGGCACGATGGTCATAAGGAAAGAATCATTCATGTACGACACGTTGGTCATAAGGCAGGGGATCATTCGTGTATGGCACGATGGTCATAAAGCAGGGGATCATTCATGTATGGCACGATGGTCATAAGGCAGAGAATGATTCATGTATGGCACGATGGTCTTAAGGCAGGCAATCATTCATGTATGGCACGATGGTCATAAGGCAGGGGATCATTCATGTATGGCACGATGGTCATAAGGCAGGGAATCATTCATGTATGGCACGATGGTCATAAGGCAGGGAATCATTCATGTATGACACGATGCCCATAATATGACCAGGTAATCATTCATGTATGGCACGATGATCATAAGGCAGGGAATCATTCACGTATCGCACGATGGTAATAAGGCAGGGAATCATTCATGTATGGCACGATGGTCATAAGGCAGAGAATCATTCACGTATTGCACTGTGGTCATAAGGCAGGGTATCATTCATGTAGTGCACGATGGTCATAAGGCAAAGAATCATTCATGTATGGCACTATGGTCATAAGGCAGAGAATCATTCATGTATGGCACGATGGTCATAAGGCAGAAAATCATTCATGTATGGCTCGATGGTCATAAGGCAGGCAATCATTCATGTATGGATGATGGTCATAAGGCAAGGGATCATTCATGTATGGCACGATGGTCATAAAGCAGGGAATCATTCATGTATGGCACGATGGTCATAAGGCAAAGAATCATTCATGTATGACACGTTGGTCATAAGGCAGGGGATCATTCGTGTATGGCACGATGGTCATAAAGCAGGGGATCATTCATATATGGCACTATGGTCATAAGGCAGAGAATCATTCATGTATGGCACGATGGTCATAAGGCAGGCAATCATTAATGTATGCCACGATGGTCATAAGGCAGAGAATCATTCATGTATGGCACGATGGTCATAAGGCAAGGGATCATTCATGTATGGCACGATGGTCATAAAGCAGGGAATCATTCATGTATGGCACGATGGTCATAAGGCAAAGAATCATTCATGTATGGCACGATGGTCATAAAGCAGAAAATGGTTCATGTATGGCACGATGGCCATAAGGCAGGGGATCATTCATGTATTGCACGATGGTCATAAAGCAGAGAATCGTTCAGGTATGGCACGGTGGTCATAAGGCAAGGTATCATTTATGTATGGCACGATGGTCATAAGGCAGAGAATCATTCATGTATGGCACGATGGTCATAAGGCAGGGGATCATTCATGTAAGGCACGATGGTCATAAAGCAGGGGATCATTCATATATGGCACTATGGTCATAAGGCAGAGAATCAGTCATGTATGGCACGATGGTCATAAGGCAGCGGATCATTCAGGTATGGCACGATGGTCATAAAGCAGGGGATCATTCATATATGGCACTATGGTCATAAGGCAGAGAATCATTCATGTATGGCACGATGGTCATAAGGCAGAAAATCATTCATGTATGGCTCGATGGTCATAAGGCAGGCAATCATTCATGTATTGATGATGGTCATAAGGCAAGGGATCATTCATGTATGGCACGATGGTCATAAAGCAGGGAATCATTCATGTATGGCACGATGGTCATAAGGCAAAGAATCATTCATGTATGACACGTTGGTCATAAGGCAGGGGATCATTCGTGTATGGCACGATGGTCATAAAGCAGGGGATCATTCATATATGGCACTATGGTCATAAGGCAGAGAATCATTCATGTATGGCACGATGGTCATAAGGCAGGGAATCATTAATGTATGCCACGATGGTCATAAGGCAGAGAATCATTCATGTATGGCACGATGGTCATAAGGCAATGGATCATTCATGTATGGCACGATGGTCATAAAGCAGGGAATCATTTATGTATGGCACGATGGTCATAAGGAAAGAATCATTCATGTACGACACGTTGGTCATAAGGCAGGGGATCATTCGTGTATGGCACGATGGTCATAAAGCAGGGGATCATTCATGTATGGCACGATGGTCATAAGGCAGAGAATGATTCATGTATGGCACGATGGTCTTAAGGCAGGCAATCATTCATGTATGGCACGATGGTCATAAGGCAGGCAATCACTCATGTATGGCACGATGGTCATAAGGCAGGGAATCATTCATGTATGGCACGATGGTCATAAGGCAGGGAATCATTCATGTATGCCACGATGGTCATAAGGCAGAGAATCATTCATGTATGGCACGATGGTCATAAGGCAGGGGATCATTCATGTAAGGCACGATGGTCATAAGGCAGGGGATCATTCATGTATGTCACTATGGTCATAAGGCAGAGAATCATTCATGTATGGCACGATGGTCATAAGGCAGAAGATCATTCATGTATGGCTCGATGGTCATAAGGCAGAGAATCATTCATGTATGGCACGATGGTCATAAGGCAAGGGATCATTCATGTATGGCACGATGGTCATAAAGCAGGGAATCATTCATGTATGGATGATGGTCATAAGGCAGGGAATCATTCATGTATGGCACGATGGTCATAAGGCAGGGAATCATTCATGTATGCCACGATGGTCATAAGGCAGAGAATCATTCATGTATGGCACGATGGTCATAAGGCAAGGGATCATTCATGTATGGCACGATGATCATAAAGCAGGGAATCATTCATGTATGGCACGATGGTCATAAAGCAGGGGATCATTCATGTATGCCACGATGGTCATAAAGCAGGGAATCATTCATGTATGGCTCGATGGTCATAAAGCAGAGAATCATTCATATACGGCACGATGGTCATAAGGCAGGCAATCATTCATGTATGACACGATGCCCATAATATGACCAGGGAATCATTCATGTATGGCACGATGATCATAAGACATGGAATCATTCATGTATGACACGATGGTAATAAGGCAGGGAATCATTCATGTATGGCACGATGGTCATAAGGCAGAGAATAATTCATGTATGGCACGATGGTCATAAGGCAGGGGATCATTCATGTATGGCACGATTGTCAAAAAGCAGAGAATCGTTCAGGTATGGCACGGTGGTCATAAGGCTAGGTATCATTCATGTATGGCACGATGGTCATAAGGCAGAGAATCATTCATGTTTGACATTATGGTCATAAAGCAGGGGATCATTCATGTATGGCACGATGGTCATAAGGCAGAGAACCATTCATGTATGACATTATGGTCATAAAGCAGGGGATCATTCATGTATGGCACGATGGTCATAAGGCAGAGAATGATTCATGTATGGCACGATAGTCATAAGGCAGGCAATCATTCATGTATGACACGATGGTCATAAGGCAGGCAATCACTTATGTATGGCACGATGGTCATAAGGCAGGGGATCATTCATGTATGGCACGATGGTCATAAGGCAGGGAATCATTCATGTATGCCACGATGGTCATAAGGCAGAGAATCATTCATGTATGGCACGATGGTCATAAGGCAAGGGATCATTCATGTATGGCACGATGGTCATAAAGCAGGGAATCATTCATGTATGGCACGATGGTCATAAGGCAGAGAATCATTCATGTATGGCACGATGGTCATAAGGCAAGGGATCATTCATGTATGGCACGATGGTCATAAAGCAGGGAATCATTCATGTATGGCACGATGGTCATAAAGCAGGGGATCATTCATGTATGGCACGATGGTCATAAAGCAGGGAATCATTCATGTATGGCACGATGGTCATAAAGCAGAGAATCATTCATATACGGCACGATGGTCATAAGGCAGGGGATCATTCATGTATGGCACGATGGTCATGAGGCAAAGCCATGCAGACTATTGATGAAAGACACACAATACAGCAAAGGAAGTTTACAATGAATGGTCACCGCCATAGAATGGTCAGTGATAATTGATGAGTTCATTGGAATTGAGTAGGAACAAGGGTTTTGAAGCCACAAAATATTGTATTGCATGTACTGATTAAGGTTTGAGTTTGGCGCATTGATTCCATCGACAATCTTATGAGCGGTCTCATTTCTGTGGGAGATTGCCATTTCATCAAGATTATTCTAGGATTGGTTTCGTACCTTGGTGAGACCATTTAATCAAGATTTCTAGTATCGGTTTCATACCTGGGTTAGATTTTCGACAATAGTACTGATGCATTAATATCCTTAAAGTGACACTCTTATTCAAAATCAATGCAAACATATGTAAAACAAATATCAATTTTGACTTATATACCTTTAACTACTTACTAAATAATGCATTTATGGAAAATATTAATTACTGATAACACGAGTGTAGCCTTGTATTTAATAGCAGAAAGTGCAAACATATTAAATGATTGGTGAATGCTAAAAGATTTACTGCGGTCTACTATAGTCTCATAAGGTAGAAATACCGTGTTTTATGCTCATTTCTTTCAAATTAAACTCGGTATCCTTCATAAAAACCATTGTTTTAGACATTTATTCATCCTTTTTGATAGATTAAAACAACTTTATTAATTTTGGTAATCTTATTTGGGAATAAGAGTGCATCTTTAAATGAAATGTTTAAAATCTATCCTTGGTACGCAGTCAAGAAAGCCTGTTATCACGTTTGTGTTTGTTTGGTCTGATGGGATCGGACGAGGAGGAGGGACTTGTTGTTGATGAACTCATGGAGGTGTTTGCGGAAATGGTGAACAAACACCTCGTAGGTTTCAAGACGGAGCAGGATGAATCCAAAAAGGTAGGAATCATTGAGAGAATGATTTCACCTGGCCGTTCGTGTTATCTAAACATCGCTTCATTGGTATTAAAGGGACTATACACCTGATAATACAATTGCAGGTAACAAAAAGAAAGTTGTCAACACGGGAAATCATTATGCGCTATTTTTAAATGGGGAACCTCAGATGAGACAGCAACATGATCAATACGTTAATTCTTTTAATCATGTAAAGAGGTGTATTAAAAATTATTTTAATCATGTTAAGGGGTGTATTGATTATTCTTTTAATCATGCTAAGGGGTGTATTGATTATTATTTAAATCATGGTAAGGGGTGTATTGATAATTCTTTTAATCATGTTAAGTAGTGTAATAAAAAAATCAAATGGAGCCCGAATTTAAGATGAGTGTTAAGGGGTGTATTGCTTATTCTTTAAATAATGTTAAGGGGTGTATTTATTATTATTTTAACCATATTAAGGGGTGTATTGATTATTCTTTTAATCATGTTAAGGGGTGTATTGGTTATTATTTTAGTAATGTTAAGGGGTGTATTGCTCATTCTTTGAATAATGTTAAGGGGTGTATTGATTATTCTTTTAATCATGTTAAGGGTATATTGATTGTTTCTTTAATCATGTTAAGGGGTGTATTGATTATTATTTTAACGATGTTAAGGGGTGTATTGATTATTCTTGTAATGATGTTAAGGGGTGTATTAATTATTATTTAACCATGTTAAGGAGTGTATTGATTATTCTTGTAATCATGTTAAAGTGTATATTGATTATTCTTTTAATCATGTTATGGGGTGTATTGATTAATCTTTTAACCATGTTAAATGGTGTATTGATTAATCTTTTAATCATGTTAAGGGGTATTTTATTATTCTTTTAATTATGTTTAGTGGTGTATTGATTATTATTTTAACCATGCTAAGGGGTGTATTGATTATTCTGGTAATCATGTTAAGGGGTGTATTGATTATTATTTTAATCATGTTAAGGGGTGTTTTGATTATTCTTGTATTGGTTAATCTTTTTATCATGTTATGGGGTGTATTGATTATTCTTTTAATCAAGTTAAGGGAGGTATCGATTATTCTTTTAATCATGTTAAGGGGTGTATTGATGACCTTCCACTGGCTAGCTTTAACCGCTCTAGTCTTATGTTTTGAGGAAATACTGTATTTGTCGAATTTTGGATCATCTGGTGTCTTGTCCAATTAAGTAAAATAAAAGATACATATGAACGTTTTGCTGAAAATAGTAATCATAGCAATATTATCCTTAAGTAAATGCTGCTGGTTTACAAAAATGAGTGGGATTTTTTATATATATATGCCATTGTGTATACTTGTATGACCTATATAATGTTTGCCAATGATGCGTTCATATACAGTCATTGTGTCTTTAATATATGTACCATTTAAAATATGCAAAGCAATATATATATAACGAGAAAGGAGTTATTTCAAATATTTACGGAACGTGGCTTTGTATTGATTGTTTTATCTAAAAGGGACTATACACAAGATTGGCACCAAAAAAAGTTTTTTTCTGTAACGAATCTCAGGACAATTATTTAATAAAATGATTTACACTTTGATATCATTATTGTAAAAAAAATACCAAAATGCAAAAAAGGAATTGAGTCCGGGTTCGAACCAGTGTCGCCAAAATTGCAGTCCCGTGTTGTATTCACTGTGCTACGAAGGCTTACCCTAGACCTTTGGAATATTTAAGCTATATACCTAACTTCGTAATATCACGTGATAACATCGACTAGCCAATCACGCATAAAAATGAATTCTACTAAGTAGACATACCTAGTAATCTTTTTAATGGAAAAATACGAAGAAAATGCGAAAAAAAAATATTTGTAAACTATGGGGTACTTCAGTTAGTTAGTTTCAATGCATTGTACACATCGATACCAAGTTTATGTCAGTTTTCGACAATTTTCTTCTTTTTTCCGCTTTTTCATCATACGGTGTATATCCCCTTTACAGCTACCAGATATGTTCATTGTTTCAGCTCGAACTGGTCAAGAAGTTTAAAGAGGAGACCTTTCCTTTGTATTCGTCATTCATTGAAAAACGACTAGATGAAAACAAAAACAAGAATGGTGAAGACGGGTACTATGTCGGAAAAACGGCACGTATTTTATTCATATGTAATTCTAATTTAAAAAAATATGTACTTCTACACACATATTCTAACACTTCACTGTGTCTCAGCCAAACTTCATACAAAATTCCAAATCCTACCTATATCTTATCTCTATGCGTACAAATAAATTTCAAACTTGAAATGAGGTAGTAGTAGTAGTTGTAGTAGTAGTAGTAGATCATCATCATCATAATCATCATCATCATCATCATCATCATCATCATCATCATCATCATCATCATCATCATCATCATCATCATCATCTCATCATGTCATCATCATCATCATCATCATCATCATCATCATCATCATCATCATCATCATCATCATCATCATCATCATCATCATCATCATCATCATCATTAGCAGAGTAATAGTAGTAGTAGTAGTAGTAGTAGTAGCAGTAGCAGTAGCAGTAGCAGTAGCAGCAGCAGCAGCAGCAGCAGCAGCAGCAGCAGCAGTAGTAGTAGTAGTAGTGGAGGTAGCAGCAGCAGCAGTAGTAGCAGTAGTGGAAGTAGTTATGGTAGTAGTATATGCAGCAACAGCAGCAGCAGTAGTAGCAGCAGCAGCAGTAGCAGCAGCAGCAGCAGTAGCAGCAGCAGCAGCAGTAGTAGTAGTAGTAGTAGTAGTAGTAGTAGTAGTAGTAGTAGTAGTAGTAGTAGTAGTAGTAGTTGTAGTGGTAGTAGTAGAGGCACTAGTAGCACTAGTAGCAGTTGTAGTGGTAGTGGTAGAGGCACTAGTAGCAGTTGTAGTAGTTGTAGTGGTAGTAGTAGAGGCACTAGTAATAGTTGTAGCAGTTGTAGTGGAAGTAGAAGAAGCACTAGTAGCAGTTGTAGGAGTTGTAGTGGTAGTAGTAGAGGCACTATTAGCAGTTGTAGTAGTTGTAGTGGTAGTAGTAGAGGCACTAGTAGCACTAGTAGCAGTTGTAGTGGTAGTAGTAGAGGCACTAGTAGCAGTTGTAGTAGTTGTAGTGGTAGTAGTAGAGGCACTAGTAGCAGTTGTAGTAGTTGTAGCAGCTGTAGTGGAAGTAGAAGAGGCACTAGTAGCAGTTGTAGGAGTAGTAGTGGTGGTAGTAGAGGCACTAGTAGCAGTTGTAGTAGTTGTAGTGGTGGTAGTAGAGGCACTTGTAGCAGTTGTAGTAGTTGTAGTGATGGTAGTAGAGGCACTAGTAGCACTAGTAGCAGTTGTAGTAGTTGTAGTGGTGGTAGTAGTAGAGGCACTAGTAGCAGTTGTAGTAGTTGTAGTGGTGGTAGAAGTAGAGGCACTTGTAGCAGTTGTAGTAGTTGTAGTGGTGGTAGTAGTAGAGGCACTAGTAGTAGTTGTAGTGGTGGTAGTAGAGGCACTAGTAGTAGTTGTAGTGGTGGTAGTAGAGGCACTAGTAGTAGTTGTAGTAGTTGTAGTGGTAGTAGTAGAGGCACTATTAGCAGTTGTAGTAGTTGTAGTGGTGGTAGTAGAGGCACTAGTAGTAGTTGTAGTAGTTGTAGTGGTAGTAGTAGAGGCACTATTAGCAGTTGTAGTAGTTGTAGTGGTGGTAGTAGAGGCACTAGTAGTAGTTGTAGTGGTGGTAGTAGAGGCACTAGTAGTAGTTGTAGTAGTTGTAGTGGTAGTAGTAGAGGCACTAGTAGCAGTTGTAGTAGTTGTAGTGGTGGTAGTAGAGGCACTTGTAGTAGTTGTAGTAGTTGTAGTGGTGGTAGTAGAGGCACTAGTAGCAGTTGTAGTAGTTGTAGTGGTGGTAGTAGTAGAGGCACTAGTAGTAGTTGTAGTGGTGGTAGTAGAGGCACTAGTAGTAGTTGTAGTAGTTGTAGTGGTAGTAGTAGAGGCACTAGTAGCAGTTGTAGTAGTTGTAGTGGTAGTAGTAGAGGCACTAGTAGTAGTTGTAGTAGTTGTAGTGGTGGTAGTAGAGGCACTAGTAGTAGTTGTAGTGGTGGTAGTAGAGGCACTAGTAGTAGTTGTAGTGGTGGTAGTAGAGGCACTAGTAGCAGTTGTAGTAGTTGTAGTGGTAGTAGTAGAGGCACTAGTAGCAGTTGTAGTAGTTGTAGTGGTAGTAGTAGAGGCACTAGTAGCAGTTGTAGTAGTTGTAGTGGTAGTAGTAGAGGCACTAGTAGTAGTTGTAGTAGTTGTAGTAGTAGTAGTAGTAGCACTAGTAGCAGTTGTAGTAGTTGTAGTGGTAGTAGTAGAGGCACTAGTAGCAGTTGTAGTAGTTGTAGTGGTGGTAGTAGAGGCACTAGTAGTAGTTGTAGTAGTTGTAGTGGTGGTAGTAGAGGCACTAGTAGCAGTTGTAGTAGTGGTAGTAGAGGCACTAGTAGTAGTTGTAGTAGTTGTAGTGGTAGTAGTAGAGGCACTAGTAGTAGTTGTAGTAGTTGTAGTGGTGGTAGTAGAGGCACTATTAGCAGTTGTAGTAGTTGTAGTGGTAGTAGTAGAGGCACTGGTAGTAGTTGTAGTAGTTGTAGTGGTGGTAGTAGAGGCACTTGTAGCAGTTGTAGTAGTTGTAGTGGTGGTAGTAGAGGCACTAGTAGCAGTTGTAGTAGTTGTAGTGGTGGTAGTAGAGGCACTAGTAGCAGTTGTAGTAGTTGTAGTGGTGGTAGTAGAGGCACTAGTAGCAGTTGTAGTAGTTGTAGTGGTGGTAGTAGAGGCACTTGTAGCAGTTGTAGTGGTGGTAGTAGAGGCACTTGTAGCAGTTGTAGTGGTGGTAGTAGAGGCACTTGTAGCAGTTGTAGTAGTTGTAGTGATGGTAGTAGAGGCACTAGTAGCACTAGTAGCAGTTGTGGTAGTAGTAGAGGCACTAGTAGCACTAGTAGCAGTTGTAGTAGTTGAAGTGGTGGTAGTAGAGACACTAGTAGCAGTTTTGGTAGTAGTAGAGGCACTAGTAGCAGTTGTGGTAGTAGTAGAGGCACTAGTAGCACTAGTAGCAATTGTAGTAGTTGTAGTTGTAGTGGCGGGCTCGGACCCAAGACATCACGTGTGATAGGTGGACTCTATATCACATCACAAAAAAACAAAGTGTGCTCATAATTTATTTCAATATCAAAGGTGACGGTTGCCGATCTTGGGATCTACTACATGATGTTCAAGATCCGTGAGTTTATGAAAAGGTACGACATTGATCTGTTGGAGGGCCGGACGGCTATCAGTGACCACATGGCCAGGGTGGAGCAGCTGCCTAATATTGCAAAGTGGCTTAAGGAACGTCCTCAGACAGAATTTTAAACACGGACCGCCCTCAGAAAGACTATTAAATATGGACATACGTACCATAATAATTATGTTTGAACTTATTTTTAGCTGGCTATGCATGTATTATCCTTATATACCATAGATGATAAATGAAACAAAATTTTATGACAAAATGGATGGCGAAAGAAGATCAAACACAAAATCGCCTGAAACCAATTCAACAGTCTTTACTCTGGCCACGCTTATGTTGCAAGTATGCAAATACATTAAAAATGGACTAATAATTGCTTTGACGCATTATAACGGATGAACGTTGTCATGTTTAAGTCTTGTTTTCTTTTTGTTCTAAAATGCAATAAAATCGATTAAGTTCAGATCGTGTTTGATATTATCGTAATGGCTGCTAATTCATACATGCAATATCCCCCGGCGGGGGTAAAAATCACCCGGAATTTCGACCCATCCCCTGGTCCCCTGGAATTAATTATTTTTATTTTTTATTATTATTTTTTTTAACTTGCTTATGTTGACAGTGGAAAGCATTTATAATCTTATGATTGTAACATTCCATGAAGGACTTTGATGACTAAATCAAAACAATATTGTAATTAGAGTGTATTTCTGTATTTATTCTTATATTATAAATGCAGATATTGCGCAAAAATTCGCCGCGTAAAAATCCCCTGGTGTTATATCAAAATCCCCTGGAATTCAGACCAAAATCCCCTGGGAAGTCTCTCAGAAATATAGCATGTATGGCTAATTGCTGGAGCAAGCCTTATTTCATCATGGTTACCTTGTACGAGCGCAAATTTTGAATCGAATAGCAGACACACGCGTACAATCTGTGCGAATATAACACTTGCTTATATTCTATTCAAACCTTAAACTAAAGAAGAATGCAAATGTTTTATCTTACACAACTCGCATACCCTTTAAGACATTATATGTGGACTCATGGTACTTCAAAAGGAGCTGTTAACGATAAGTGTTGCCAATCTGAGTACTAGCTGGTACTCGCGTCGCGTAGTGAAGCAAGTATTGGGAATACATGTATGGTTATAAATTGATATCTTGTCTTGCGGCGTGGTGAAGCGAGAACTGGGGATATGGTTATAATTGAATACATGTATGTTGTCTTGCGGCGTGGTGAAGCGAGTATTGGGGATATGGTTATAATTGGATATGTTGTCTTGCGGCGTGGTGAAGCGAGTATTGGGGATATGGTTATAATTGGATATGTTGTCTTGCGGCGTGGTGAAGCGAGAACTGGGGATATGGTTATAATTGGATATGTTGTCTTGCGGCGTGGTGAAGCGAGTATTGGGGATATGGTTATAATTGGATATGTTGTCTTGCGGCGTGGTGAATCGAGTATTTGGGGATATGGTTATAATTGAATACATGTATGCTGTCTTGCGTCGTGGTGAAGCGAGTATTGGGGATATGGTCATAATTGGATATGTTGTCTTGCGGCGTGGTGAAGCGAGTATTGGGGATATGGTCATAATTGGATAGTTTGTCTTGCGGCGTGGTGAAACGAGTATTTGGAGAAATGGTTATAATTGAATACATGTATGATGTCTTGCGGCGTGGTGAAGCGAGTATTGGGGATATGTTTATAATTGGATATGTTGTCTTGCGGCGTGGTGAAGCGAGTATTGGGGATATGGTTATAATTGGATATGTTGTCTTGCGGCGTGGTGAAGCGAGTATTGGGGATATGGTTATAATTGGAGTTGTTGTCTTGCGGCGTGGTGAAGCGAGTATTGGGGATATGGTTATAATTGGATATGTTGTCTTGCGGCGTGGTGAAACGAGTATTGGGGATATGGTTATAATTGAATACATGTATGTTGTCTTGCGGCGTGGTGAAGCCAGTATTGGGGATATGGTTATAATGGGATAGGTTGTCTTGCGGCGTGGTGAGGCGAGTATTTGGGATCTGACTTTAATGTGATAGGTTGTCTTGTGGCGTGGTGAAGCGAGTATTTGGAATCTGACTTTATAGTGATAGGGGTTCTTCTGGCGTAGTGAAGCGAGTATTGGGTATCTGACTTTATTGTGATAGGTTGTCTTGTGGCGTAGTGAAGCGAGTATTTGGGATCTGACTTTAATGTGATAGGTTGTCTTGTGGCGTGGTGAAGCGAGTATTGGGTATCTGACTTTACAATGATAGGGGTTCTTCTGGCGTAGTGAAGCGAGTATTGGGTATCTGACTTTATTGTGATAGGTTGTCTTGTGGCGTAGTGAAGCGAGTATTTGGGATCTGACTTTAATGTGATAGGTTTTCTTGTGGCGTAGTGAAGCGAGTATTGGGAATATGGTTAAAATTGAATACATGTATGTTGTCTTGCGGCGTGGTGAGGCGAGTATTGGGGATATGGTTATAATGAGATATGTTGTCTTGTGGCGTGGTAAAGCGAGTATTTGGGATCAGACTTTAATGTGATAGGTTGTCTTGTGGCGTGGTGAATCGAGTATTTGGGATCTGACTTTAATGTGATATGTTGTCTTGTTGCGTAGTGAAGCGAGTATTGGGTATCTGACTTTAATGTGATAGGTTGTCTTGTGGCGTAGTGAAGTGAGTATTGGGTATCTGACTTTCTTTAATGTGTGTTGTGTTGTGGCGTAGTGAAGCGGGTACTTAGGATCTTATTTTAATGTCATGAGTGTCTTGTTGCGTAGTAAAGCGAATATTGGAGATTGAGTGGCATGTGTTAAGCTGTCTTGTGGCGTAGTGAAGCAAAAATTGGGTATCTGATTTTTATGTGATATGTTGTCTTGTGGCGTAGTTTAGCTCTTGCTGTGTGAATGTTAGGTTCTTAATTTAATGCGTCTTTAAACAAGACCATGGTGGGCCAGAGGTGAGTTATTATGGGCTGCCGGGCCCAGGGATTATTAACCTGCTATGTCTGGGGTAATTTAGTTTTTGCTACTGTGCCCAGGGTATAATTTTTGAGCAGCTAGGTCCATAGTTATTAATGTTTGACTGCTCGGC
Organism: Mya arenaria; assembly: GCF_026914265.1. Taxonomy (NCBI): domain Eukaryota; kingdom Metazoa; phylum Mollusca; class Bivalvia; order Myida; family Myidae; genus Mya; species Mya arenaria. The sequence continues at coordinate 36,094,560 of NC_069135.1, read as the reverse complement.
CCAAGGTAGATATGACGCTGCTGGGGCCACAATAGTTAAATTCGGCTGCTCGGCGTGCTTGTGGCAGGTTATATTCGGCTGCTCGGCGTGCTTGGGGCAGGTTATATTCGGCTGCTCGGCGTGCTTGTGGCAGGTTATATTCGGCTGCTCGGCGTGCTTGTGGCAGGTTATATTCGGCTGCTCGGCGTGCTTGTGGCAGGTTATATTCGGCTGCTCGGCGTGCTTGTGGCAGGTTATATTCGGCTGCTCGGCGTGCTTGTGGCAGGTTATATTCGGCTGCTCGGCGTGCTTGTGGCAGGTTATATTCGGCTGCTCGGCGTGCTTGTGGCAGGTTATATTCGGCTGCTCGGCGTGCTTGTGGCAGGTTATATTCGGCTGCTCGGCGTGCTTGGGGCAGGTTATATTCGGCTGCTCGGCGTGCTTGTGGCAGGTTATATTCGGCTGCTCGGCGTGCTTGGGGCAGGTTATATTCGGCTGCTCGGCGTGCTTGGGGCAGGTTATATTCGGCTGCTGGGCCCGGGGTAGTTTATTGTTGGATCCATGGTTGTTTATTTTGGCTACTGTACCCAGTTTCATTTTCAACTTAAAGGTATAAGTCTAGTGTTCAGCACCTGAGGTACCTAATGTACAATTTTTTGGGTGTTTGTCGCCTGGTCACTCCATTTCAAGTTGGTATCATTTGAAACGGTTTAAAGCTGCACTTTCACAGATCTACCATGTTTACAACTTTTTTTTATTTTTTGACTTGGAAAGAGCAAATTTTTGCGTAAATATCTGCAGACCGATGATATAAGGTTGGTGACAAAAAATCAGATCGTAGATTTTCATATTTCCGTTACTAACGGTTTAAGGAAAATGCATAAAACATTAATTTTTGAACGGAAATATAAAAATCTGCGATCCAATTTTTGTCAGCAGTGTTATTTAACTGGTTTCCATGGATTTTCGCAAACATTGGCTCGTTCCAGCTTTTAGATCCTTGAACGATTATAAAATTGGCCATTCCATGTCCAAGTTCAATTGAAGTAAAGAACAAACAAACTGCGATAACTGTACATACGTATAATGTATTTTCGGTCATTTGCTGTACATTGTACCAGCAACCTATTCCTGTTCGAATGATACCAACTATTATTGGTCGCCTTGTTCGATATAATAAGATTATTTGTATAAAGAATATAACATCCATGGGATGGGGCGGATTCGTGATCTAGTGGTAACACACTTGACTGTCAATCAAGGGGTCGCAGGTTCGATTCCCCGCCGCACCACTTAGACTACTAATCGTCTTCCGGGTGGGACGTTTAATTGGGATACCGTATGACAGTGCTATACACTTGTGCACGTTAAAGAACCAGGGTAGCTCTTACAATGGTAATATTCTGTCTGTGCACTATGCTCCAAAACCTAAAATGACTGACAATCTCATCGGAGCACTCGCCGAATGGACACACACACACGCACACACACCGGTTTAGCTCACACACACGCACACACACACGCACGCACGCACGCACGCACGCGCGCGCGCGCACGCACACACACACACCGGATAAATACACGGCATCAAATCTAGTTGTCAATGTTTACGGCAACAGTTGAGTCCAGCCTTGCTCGAACAATTTTGAATATACACACGATAGTTCCCTCCTCAACTCTTTAACAATACGAACGACATACGGTATATTTTCATAACGTTTATTGATAAAACTAAACAAACGAGTGGATATTATAACTGCAAACAAATGGTGATATGGAAATATAACGACTGTTGAAACATTGTCTAGAATCAATGATATTGGCATGTGAGGTATAATAGTGCTAATACAGTCGAACCCCGTTGGCTCGAAATCGTTTGGCTCGAATTCCTCGTTGACTCGAACTGGATGTTAAGGACCCACTTCTTTATACTCAAGATAAGAATTTTCCGAGGCTCGAGGTTTTTTCGCCGGTTTCTAAGAGTTCGAGCCAGCCGGGTTCGACTGTTATATATATATATATATATATATATATATATATATATATATATATATATATATATATATGTTGATCTTTGTGCACAAGTATCAGCACTATTCGTCAGCCACTGTTATTTGCATGGCACCTTCCTATTCAACAGTTTCTTGCTTTTTGTACCGGCTGGTGTCAGGCTGTCGCTGGACTCCTTCCTTTTCAAGACGTTGATGAATTTCATAAATGAGTTGACCCCCTTTCGTGATTTTGAAATAGGCATCTCACAGTTGGGTAGGGACTTGGCCCGGTCGCGTTTGATGCTACAATATCCGGTCTTTTGCCTGATCACCGGATGGGTGAACAGCACCTCAAACACGACCTGTAGCTCCCGCCTCTTCAGCGCGGACACTTCCACATGCTGGTGTTCCCAGTCCATTGTGACAATGCAGTCCGCAACAACCGGATTTATGTGGCGGGTCTGTTGGTCTGTTTTGTTCCCCACGACGACTATCGGCAGATGGTGTCCGCGAATGCGTATGATCTCTTCCCTCTGCTGTCGGACGTATTCGAACGAAGACTCATCGTCAACGGAATACACTAACACAAATCCATCGGCTCGCCGAAGATTCATCTTCATGACGCTGGTAAATGGTAGGTCATGGTAGTCGTTGTCGATCAGATCTACAGTCATACTGTCAGTCATGAGAAGGTGATGGCCGCTTATGGTGGAAACAAACTCTTTCGCCAGCCATTCGTTGACAAACCAATCCGCTATCGTGGATTTGCCGACTTGCTTCGAGCCCAGGATAGCGATACGTGTGCTCCGTCTGGGTGACGTCCCTGCCCTCACACGGAATGACGGCGTTTGTATATTGTGGAAATTTGACCTAGAATTTGGAAATCATGAGTATTATATATAAATTTAGTTCGGTAATAGTGTCATTTATAACTTAGTTAATATTACTTAAAGTCATAAGTTCTAGCAATACTCCAATCAGTATACTAATATCAAAACTGTCTAATATAAATATATAAAGAGAGAGAGAGTCAGACAGACAGACAGACAGAGAAATCAAAGTCGTACTCACTGTTTCGGATGAAGGACGATGCAGGCCATGTCTGCTGTGAACCAGTACCTTTCCAAGCAGTCTGTTCAAGCCGTTGACTCAGTTAAAGTCACTGGTGGAAACTCGCATGTATATATATGCATCCAAAATATGGGATTGCTGGACAACCTTGTGTGTTTATCGGATCGTTCATTATCGCTTCCGAAGTCACGTCAAAACAAATATCAAGATCTTATATAGAACTATCTTCAATATTACAAAAAAACATGTGAACGCATTGATTTAATGTTGAACAAGCTGTGGTATTTCTTACCATAACATTTTTAAAGGGAATCGGGAAATCATGGTTAAATTTTGTCGCCTGTCCATTATCTTCCTTCCCTGATAGTTGTTTTCACTTTCAATAAAACGCTTGTTGTCCTTGACCGGTATTTATTTTACGTTTTAAGTCATTTTCTGATATTCAAATTTATTATTATATATAAGTATCTCATTTATTATATGAAATCATCGCTTTAACATATCCGAAATGCTTTATTTTCATTTATTATATGAAATCATCGCTTTAACATATCCGAAATGCTTTATTCTCATTTATTATATGAAATCATCGCTTTAACATATCCGAAATGCTTTATTTTCATTTATTTGATTCAAAAAACATACTTTCATGTAAAACAACTCGTATACTTTTCATTCAATTTGACTACAAAATTTCAGGAAATTGACTTGATAGAGGAAATGCCCTAATATGTTTCATGAATACCTAGCCGAGTCGGCACTTTTTACCGTATACATACACGCACACGGTTTGCAATATACTACGTCAACTTATGTGATTTGATAAAGTATACATAAGAAAACAGTAACATTATTTTTAGGTAAAATCTTTATTAAAGAATATTTACATTATTCTTACCGGCGTATCTGCAATAACTTGCAAAAAAACGTATCGCAATATACCATGATACAGATCTAACGTTTTGCAATATATATATATAGCAATACGGTTTTGGGCGTATCGATACGGGTTATTTGGCCTAATGGACAAAAGCTGTTATGAGGTGTTTGATTGAAAGCGATAAACGATTATTTAAAAGGCACTTTATTTCTAGATTTATATTTCGTTTGACATTCATTTCCATAAGACTAAGCATTTATTACGTATTTACGCATGTTTATGGCGCCCTTTGGTGCATTGAATCAATGTTTCTTATTCTTAAAGGCCTCCGAGCAGTTACCTTCAAGATCAGTTTTCTTTCCCTTTTATCTTTTGCTAGTACATGTACGACGTCTCTTACCTCCCTTGTTCATACTTGGAAAACAATAGCTTCGGTTGATTATGCTGTTGAGTATGCTGTCGAATCTCAGCTTTATGCATTTTCGAATCAGATCTAGAATCTGATGTTTCTTGACTTTTGCCTTAGAGTTGTGTGCATGCCCTCAAAGTGGGCAAAATAAAAGTGTTTCTACCGTCTGTTTAAAATTGTCTATGTTTAAACTTTGTCACTCACGGAGGGATTTTAAAATACTTTGCACATGTATGCGTTTGGTAGATAGAGACGACGGTTTCGCGTGCAAAACCTATGTCCCAACCTCGAAGGTCAAGGTCACACTTACAGGTTTGTCATTATCAAATGCAGCACATGGCATATACAGTATGGGCATTTTACTCTGTCAACGTGCACGGGGGGATTTTAAAATAAATTTTAAAACAAGCGATAGTAGAAAGGTACAAGACGACGGTTTCGCGTGCAAGACCTTTGTCCCAACCTCGAAGGTCAAGGTCACACTTACAGGTTTGTCATTATCAAATGCAGCACATGGCATATACAGTATGGGCATTTTACTCTGTCAACGTGCACGGGGGGATTTTAAAATAAATTTTAAAACAAGCGATAGTAGAAAGGTACGATATACCGACTCAAGTCGATGTATCTGACAAAGTTCTAGAACGAGTGTTAAAGAATGGCCATTTGAACAAAGGCTCACCGAAAAACGACGAAAAAAGTATTCGACAGCTATTCATGATCAATAAAAAAAATCCTTTTATACAATTAAAGATCATTACAAAGAAATAATAAACCTTCTAGAGGCATAACGAACAGACAAGAAATATTGACATTTCATATAAAAACATATTATTACACATTTCTTAATCTACAGAGGGAGGTAAATCTATGTGCTAAGAGACGAAACGAAAGGACGAGTTAATAAACCTTTGTTGAAGTCCTCAGTGTAATGGTACTTAAGAAGCTTATCTGGACTTCGAAACCACAGTAATTTGATGGGAATTATCTCCAATTTAAGTGTCATATGACCGTTGTAATCATTTAATCATGTAATCATTTGGTGTCATTTAAACAAATCATGATATTTAACCCAAACTATTTATTTTTTCTTCAGGTTTATCAAAGTGTTTACTACTACCAACATGAAATAAAGATGAATTACTGCAGTTTAACAATGTCAGAAAATCTCGAAATGAATAAATATCAGATAAAAATTATTTTATTTTCTAATGCGAAGTAGAGGTGAATGGCTATTGGCTTTATTGTATAGGTCACAGATCACCAAATAAAATCTGTGTATATCCTATAGTGATTTGACCAACTTGCACAAAATAATGAAACTGAGTTTTAATGTTTCACGACTCCCAATACAACACATGGGAAGAAGATTTTACTTTGTCAATATGAGTAAAATAACGTTTCTATCAATAATCAAAGTATTGAAAGTACTGCTGGAAGGTGATTTTTCATGATGTGTTACTTTGCTTTTCGCCAGTATTTTATTCATACAATATTGCCATTCTAATATTGTTCTGAATGTGTTAATGCTCCTTAAATTTTTCATGCTTTGTCATTCAAATGATCATCTCTTGACCTTGAAGTGGTAAATGGTGTATGGAAATTTGAATTCCATCTATATCTAAGTAAGAAAGTTATCATATTCAATCATAGTATTTTCACTTAATCGACAATTTATGGCGGCCATTTTGAATGCCATCTTGGATTATCGGTCCGCACCACGCGTTGGAAAGTTATGCCATCATTTTCTATATAACAGATTTCGGTGGACATTTCGGTATATAATATTGCTCGTCTCCTTCACCTCAAATGAGTCAATTTATTTACTATTACAGTTCCTCTTTATAATATGAAGTGTCACGACGGCCATCTTGGATTTTGGCAGATATCTTGAACGAAAGTGCACAATTTGGTGGAATTTGTCACGATACGACTGAACTTATTATGACTGGACTAAAATGGATGACTTGTCAAATCCATTTCAAATTTCATTTTCATTTTCATTTGACGAATTATTTTTATATAGGCCTTATTTTGGCGAGACTATCCTTCACTGATGATAGTCATCCCATCTGCAAGTTTTATCCACATACATAAAAGCTTATTAAATATTACATGAAATTACTAGTATAATCTTAAAGTATCTTAAAATAGCGGAACATTGTAGTAAGCTTTTGATAGCTTTGTTTTATGCTAAGTCTATGGGTATAAAGCAACTGCGTATAAAAACTAACCTGTTAATAAGTCAGAGTGATTCATACTAATACCATTTCGATTCTGAGCCAAAAAGAGAATTAAGTCCGAATAACGATTCAGTACTAAAGATCTTGAAATATTCAAATAATTTAAATGGTTAACCCCCAGATTTTACCCCCCCCCCCCTTGAATATTTTACTGTTTACTTACCTTCACAATAATTCCGAATGTTTTTATGCGAATTGAACATACATGTACGCTATAATTTTATATCATTCAAGCGTTTCTAGATAAACAGAAATTTTGAATTATATTTTGAGTATGTGTGTCATTAACGTATGTCGGTTTGAATAGTCCGAACTAATCGGACCGAAAAGAATGTGGAACTTGGACGTTTCGTAGGATGAACATTTATTACCCAGAGATATTGTAGGCGTTTCGTACCACTCATGAAAATACATTTTGGACAGTTCGTACAATGATCACTCGCTGTTTATCAATATAATCAATGACCATTTAAATAACTCTTTCAGAGGATGTTATTTTAGCTAAGCAGGTCCCGAAATCCAATTGATGAGGCGCCTGCCTACGAATCAGGAGATTACAGATAAGAGTTATGACGGGTCGGGTTGTCGGTTCATGTCCAGACAGATATGTGCAAATTGTCGGAGGTCGTGGGAGTTGGCAAAGGACAACTGGTACGTCCCGACTAATCTGGACAGGGTAGCGACCGGCTACAGAATCAAGCTGCATCATTTAAATTCATAAGCAGGTCCCGTGGCCCAATGGATAAGGCGCCTGACTACGAATCAGGAGATTGCAGGTTCGAGTCCTGCCGGGATCGTATTTTTATTAATTCGGCCAACCTCACTGAATGATGATGTCCATGTTTGATTTAAAACAAGAGATATTGTTCTACTTTGACAGGAGGTCCCGTTGCCCAATGGATAAAGCGCCTGTCTACGAATCAGGCCCACCCAAGTTTGCAGTCGGCGATGTTTGATTAAAAACACTGACGTTGAAGAATTTGATATACGCTATTACGCCACTAACGGGTGAACAACAAAACGAGCTGTTGATCCATTCGTGGCACAGTTGTAGCTTTTATTTATTTGCTCACCCGTACGGGAGTATGATCGAAAAATGTGGTCGTCTACGATTTTGTTTTAATATTGTGAAACTGCGGTGCGATAAAAAAAAATCCGATTCGACTAGTGCATATTTTGAGATTCGATATCATTTGAATTTTCAACTACACTTCGGTGCATTGACGCATCGCAAGACGCATGCAAATAGAACTGTTATGTATAATCACTAGCGTGTTTGGGGGGGGGGTGCACCCGGCGCGCGCAACCCCTAAAATCTTCCGTGTTTATTTTTTTTTTAATTTAATTTTAAAGGAGAAAAAAGTAATAAATGCGCCCAAAACGCACCATTACGGGCCAGAAATTGGTTAAATTTATACGGATAGTACCCCCCCCCCCCTGTCAACACTTTAAACGATATAAATTTCCGTTCTGAGGGACGGGCGCAGTTCAAAATGTTACGCCCTTGGAAACACCCCCTCTTACTTGGAATCTTGGAGCCGCCCCTGATAATACTTTAATCGGCACGCATACAAACTTACAAGTTTTTTCACGAAAGGGAAATATGCACAAACATATTAAATGGTGGCGCTGCTGCCTAGTAATGGCCATGTCGAGTAGCCTGGTGGCGTTGTTGAGTATATGATTTAACTGCTTTGCAGAAGGATGCAATGGAATGCCATTTTCACAATGCATTGCTTTGCCTGTTTCGGAAACAATATAAAGCAAGTTGTTTTTTTTTATAATTTTTATTTTATGCATTATTTAAGTGATTAAATTGCCATTCAATGATTTTGCCCTCATCCAAACATATACAGAAAATAAAGCAAAACTTCTACAGCGAATACAAAACTTAACGAGTTCGGTGTTGGCACTAGTGCTAGATATCCATAGAAATTGGTCCAAAATATACATTTTTGTCATTTAATTATTTTTTTTCTGAAACCAGGAGACAAAAGGCGTGTTAAGCAAGACATTTCATAACCTGCATGTTCAAATATATATTTCCATGATGATCCGATTGAGTTTACATTCGGGTTCGGGGTCATTGTTACTTGACATTTATCGGACATCTTCTTGTCCGGCTGTAAGTATATGACACAAATATTATTGCATACAGCATTTAAACTGAAAGTTGATTTTGAACAAATTATGCCTCTATCATTTTCATTCATCAGAGGTTTAAATCTCAATATATGATACGCATACCATCACCACTCTGGTTTACAAGAATGATCTCTATTGTATGTTTAAACTACAGCTGTGACCCCTGCTGAGGACGGGTGGCTGAAATATTTCTCCTAAACCAGAGACGGCAGTGCACGGTCATAAATCGTAGCGAAGACCCCTAAAGTGACACTTGTTTCCTGCTAATTACTATCTGATTATTGTACACCGGTGCAATGAATCTGCTGTCGGGCCTCTTCCCTGGAAATGAAACAGCCAATCAAAAACGTCGTTAGAAAAAGTATTGCACGCGCAATTAGCAATGGTGGACGGATTATGTATTTTCAAAGAAAACGCTTACTATTTACTTCATTGTGAGCGTATTGTTTGTCTATGTAATTACATGTGCCTTTTGTGTATGCGAGCAGAAAACATACTAGATTGAACTACTATGGAGTCTGAAAACGGCAAGAAATCTCGTACGAAAATATGGGGTGGAAAAGTTTTTGTAAAAAATAAATTTGCATGCAAGGCAGTGGTTTTCACAGATTTTGAAATGAAAACTGGCACCCTCTTAGGCAGGTGAGGTTCTTGAAGCATTTTTCATATGATTTCATATTAATTTTTCTTTCAATTGTGTCAGATTCATATTTGCTTACAGCTGGTTGTTCCAGACTGACAGAGTTATGGTCCTTTGATTTTATACCTTCAACTGTTATTAAAAAATCATATTATAATATAATTAACCACAAAACTCTTACAATATTTTGTATTTAGTGGAGATTGCTGGCCTGACATGGCAAATGATTTCCATCTTTTAACCGACACAAAGCTCATTTTCAATACTATTGTTTGAAGTAAATGTTTCACTTTTTTCACTCAAATCTTTGTGGACTTTTAAGAGTTATATCCCTTTTTTAAATTTTAAAGAAAGTTGAAACATATGGGCTGAGTGATCATATGGAATGTATTCACATTTTTCCTATACCAGCAGTACTCAACTGATTTTGAGACCCCTCAACCAGGATCTCGCTATGTAAGCAAGTTAGTCCACCTAAATGGCCGTCAACCAGTCTTTTGACGATTTTTAGACTATGGCAGACTGGTGACATCCACCATCCCAGCAAAAAGTAGCAAACGGGCCTTGCGCAGAGGATCCTCGCGGCCACAATTTTTAAATTATCTTTGTTATAAATTCAAATTTTTACGAAAATATCATTGCCTACTATCAATCACACATTTATTTATGTCATTATGTTGAAAAAACATGTTCAGATACCATAATGCACTTACATGCATCGATTGTATCCATTAATCTGTAAATCTAGGACAAATCTGACAGGTTGTGTACATGTATGAAACGGGGTAGAGTATTTCGAATATTTTGGTCGTTAATATGCTCGGTTAAATAACACTATTAAAAATGCAACCATTTCAATGCGCTGAAAGCTAACGTGTTTGATGGGTCAAGTTGGGAGAAGTTGATGATGATGATGTTCGTGATGATGATGATGCTGATGATGATTAGGTATCACCATTTTTGAACACTGTTGCGTTGCTCTGCACAATACATAGAAAAGCGAGGATAACTGTGACTGCGCACAGGGTTAACAATCATTGACGGATGGGTACAAATTTATTCGATAAAAATCAACATGTATAAAAAATGGTGGACTGCTACGCTCATTTCGTGACCCAGAGTATATTTATGTGAAAATAACGACTCTAACGACAAATCCAACCCAGTTAAGATCACTTTCAGGTACATTTCGAACAATTATATCATTATTATTCAACATCGATGCATGATATTACTGTATATTCCTTCGCCCAGTGTTAAATGGTAGAGAGTTGTAGCGTTACAGGGATACACATGAAATGTCAAAATAATAAAAAAAGTATCCCTGATCGCTCATTATTGTAGCTAGTAAGCAAGTCTAAGAGAGCGTTAGATTAAATTACTGATTCAAATTGCTTCATTTTAATCTCACTTCTGACAATTTTCACCTTTTTACTGTTTGCACTTTGGTTCTATTGATAATCTTCCAGGCATTGTTCTGCCCATTTTAAGGGACTGTACACCAGATTGGCACCAAAACAAGTTTTTTTCTGTAACGGATCAGGACAATTATTTAATAAAATGTTTTACTCTTTGATATCATAATTGTAAAAGAAATACCAAAATGTAAATAAAAAATCGAGTCGGAGACCGGGTTCAACCGGTGTCGTCTAAATTGCAGTCCAGTGTTGTATCAACTGTGCTACGAAGCCTTATCCTAAACGACTGGAATATCTAGGCTATATTCCTAACTTGATATCTGACGTGATAACATCGACTAGCCAATCACGCACAAGGAATGAATTGTACTAAGTAATGGAAAAATACGATAAAACTGTGAAAACTAAATTAATTGTAAACTATGTGGTACTTCAGTTAATAAGTTTAAATGCATTGTACACATTGATACCAAGTTCATGTCAGTTTTCGACAATTTTCCCTTTTTTTTGCTATTTCATCATACAGAGTACAGCCCCTTTAAGGCATTTTGGGGAAATTTGCAATGCATAATATGCTATTTTGTGAAAAAATAAAACATTCACATGATTTTTCTTGGAAATTTTACAGTTAAAAAACAAGCTTTTCTGTCTCCTTCAAATGAGGAAATTATTATATTTAGTGTCTTTTCACTATTAAAAGAGCTGTAATGGGTGAAATATCAATCCATGCGAGTGTAAATATCTATTGCCAGTGATTCTTTCTGGAAACGTTTTCACTGCCTGTGCCTTCCAAATTGTGAAAATTTTAGTCTTAATGTAACAAATATTGTTAGAATACCTATAGATATAATCGAAAAATAAACATGTTTTGCATGCATTATATTGTATAAGAGCTGGCCTTCCGAAGATATTGTTTATTTTTCAAGAGATTGTTTTTTGATTCATTCATGTAAACTGTGTTCACAGAATTGGGAGAATATTTTGAATTTTGTGGAAAAATGGACACTCTTTCGCAAGGGGAAACATCCTTTAGAAGGCAGTAAAATGCACTGAAGGCAATAAATCATGATAGTAAATATTGCATTCTGTTCTCTTAATGTGATGAACCACAACCATTTCTGAATTCAATAATCCCCAAAACCTACATCACACAATTCATTCGGATGTTCAATGAACTATCGCAGGTAAAAAGATATTCATATCCTGTTTTTTCTAATTTTACTTTTGATTGGGATTATTTTCTCCAGCTTGGAAAAAATTAGGGATGGCAACGAGTACTCGGGTACTCGATCGAACGTCCGAGTACTCGAGTACCAAATCACTACTCGGGGAAAAAAATCTATAAAAATCACAAAATACACGATTTCCAGACAAAGTAACAGATCTGGTTAGTTGCCAAGAGGACAATTTACGGTCCCTCTAATCCCCGCTGTGTACACAATTGACCCTAATAAATTAGTTGAGAGAGTTGCAAACTGTCAACAAAGGGCCCCTATTTCCAATTGGCACTGATGTCAATTAGATAAGTTTTGATAGTGGAACTTTCACCTACACAATTCTATTGTTTACCAATTAGAGACCTTTCACCAAACAAGCGAACGAATAGAGACCGTTACGAGCATTGATTTCTTAATGGGCGTATTTTAACTATTTTTGCAAAGTTAATCACAATTGATAGGTTGATATATTAAATCAAGAATTATGAATATTAATGAGGTAAACAACACTAATACGTGTGGCGGATCCGTGGTCTTGAGGTTACACATTTGACTATCAATCCAGGGGTCGCTGGTTCGATCCCCTGTCACATCACTAAAAAAAACTAATCGTCTTCCGGGAGGGACGTTAAATGGGGGTCCCGTGTGACAGTGCTATACACTGGTCCACGTTAAAGAACCAGGGTTGCAATCTGTCTGTGCACTTTGCTCCAAAAACCTAAAATGACTAACAATCTTAACGGAGCACTCGCCGAATGGGCAAGGCCCAAGTGCGAGTATAAATAAGCTTACACACCCACCCACAATAATACAGTATGAAGTATTTTTATGTATGCTATTAATTTTCGTTCATTGTAATTCTGATTGATGTTCATTATAAATCTCGACTATCTAGACGCTCGAATAAAATCCGGGTTTAACTTTCAAGCTTTATTGTAGATAATTTGAAGTGCATTCTTATATAAAATCATTAAAGCGAAATGAAAACAACAAAATTAAAAGCATGAAATAGCATTTGTTTTCCTTCTATTTAATTTTCTGTTAAAGTACATAATGAAAGTCTGATTTAAAGATGAAAATGACCATTAATATGACCAACGCACAATATACGCCATGAACGATACATGTATAAGCGATCTTGTCTTTCTCAAAAACGAATTCAATTTTTCCGAGTAATCGAGTACTCGATCGAAAGATTGTCCGAGTTCTCGAGTACCAATTTTACTACTCGTTGCCATCCCTAGAAAAAATATAATGTATTTTGCTAGGGGAATGGGTCCAATAGTCGGATCCGTGGGAACTTCAGAAAAAAGGCCTAATAATCTTTGTCGCACAAGGTCAGATTGTAAAAATATTTGGCATTCCGACACTTGGAGGTGTGGGGATATTGATCACATTCTGTGATAGCTCTTGTTTTCATAACTTTGATGTAAAAACATAGTTAGTTTTCTTTAAATTTAACTTAAGAAAAAGGGCATTTGTTTCACTTATTTGAAAATTATTACTAAGATGCTATAATACGGCCTTCAGTTTGCTCAAACAAATTTAAAAATTTGGTGATATATTTTTCAGCATCCCTCAACTAGACATTCACTACAAACTTGACATTAGACAGACATTGGAGAGATATCTTAAAGAAATAGGTCGACTGAATATCCATGGCGGGACACAACACGGTGGCTGGATCTACTATGTTGCAAAACTGTTGTCCGTCTCCAATCATGAGAACTTCAGAAAACTCTATTCTCATATTCATGGCAAAACTCTGGTAAGTGTTCTGACTTACAGTTTAGATATATAAGAAATTACTTAAAACAGTGAATTTGAAATAAAATATTTTATTTTTAATTTCTCAAATTGTTTGGATATCAAATTTTATTTTTGACTTCGAAATGTTTCATTTTTTAAAAGTAATCAGTATAAATAGCAAGTAGTGACAAGTCGAACACTACCAAAATTTAACCTCAACTTTAACATTCATTTTTTTTTGTCCGATGCTTTCCAGGCAAGTATGATAGGGAATCTGTTTGGCGGCTTTATCATCCTTGTCCGCGGTGTTGGTGTCACACCATTGTTTCCAATCAATAACTTTTCATGGACTTGTTATTAAGTCTTTAACTTTGGTATACGCATATTTGGCAGTATATATAGAATGTACTTCGGATTTTGAGATCGCAATTTCAAAGACAGATTTAATGTTGCTTTTGCTATCTGCAGGTTGCCGTTATTCTGCTTCAAGATGTGACGATGTTGCTGACCACCAACAATGTCCTCACCCAACAACTTGGAATCCCTGACAGCCCCCATCTACACTGTATCATCCAGTGTCCTGCTCTAAAACTGGCTGCTCCAAGTAAAAAATCTTGAAACACTAAATTAATCTCATTCCATTCTTCCTGCCCTCACAGGGGATTGGAGACCAACAATCAATCCGTAAACCTGTGTAGATCAAATTGTTTAACTTTGATGATTTTTAAACCTGTCCAAACAAGCAATTGCCTTTTACATATTTAGGGTATAGAAGATGAAAAGTACTTACCTTTTGCAAAATATTTATTTTAAACATTTTTTCAAATAAGGCCTAAAAAAAATACATTTGGTTCGGGTTACCCGACCCTACCTACGGAATAGGCACCGACCCTACCGTTTTTATAGTCAGTTTGAAACTATAATTTTTTTTCGTGAATCGTTTTTTTTTAATTGATTTTCAATATAAAGTTTAAACCTTAAATGCTTATGTATACAGAAGATAGCTTTAACACCATTCTCCAATGATGAAAATGATATTCTTATATAAAGCCTAATAAAAAAAAAATAATAATAAAAAAAAAAGCCTACCTACCCAACCTATTTTTGAGAAGAATGTAATCTTCAAATACTGTACAATTGAACCCTGTTGACTCGAATTCGCTTGGCTTGATTTTCTCTGCCATGAACTGGATCTAAAGGACCGAAACTGATTGTAAGAATTTCTGCTTGGCTCGAACTCCCCAAGGCTCAAGGCTTTTTTCCCGGTCCCTTGGAGTTTGAGCCAAAGGCTGAATTTTCATTGGAGAGCTTAAATTTATTTCTGCCATTGATATGCTTGCAGGAACTGTGCTTGAAAGGAAAGACTCCTTTCCACTCAAGCAGGTCTGTGAGAAAGGTGATGCAGAACAACTGAATGCTGGGTTCCAAATCTGCCCACCAAAGAACAGCCTGTTGGAGAGGAAGGTGGTTGCTTCAGCATTTCAGAAACAGTATGAAGAGAAAGTGAAAAAGTCATCCGGTATTGCTATCAAGCCTACTAGCAATCCTGCCCCTTTGGAACAAAAAAAATCTCAAGACAGTCGGTATAAGAAAGAAAAAAGATCGGAAGCGGATGACACCAGTGTGGAGGGTGACAGAAAGAGACACAAGTCTGATAATTCACACATGCAAACAGGCCATGGCACTAAGTCTGGACATGAGAAAGAAAATGACAAGAAATCACGAAAACATGTTCGAAGTGCTACTGCTGACTCTGTAACAAGCATAGGCGTAGGAGATAGACATCTTTTGGACTCGTCTAAAGCACGCATAGATGAAAACGCATGGCTGAAAATTGGTTTTAGTGATCACTCAAATTTGAAGAGCTCCTCTGATAAGTATATAAGTGAACAATCAAGAAGACCCAGCAGAGATTCCAGCAATGAAGATAGTTGTGCTCGAGGAAGAAAGAGGCACAAGTCGAGTAAAGAGAAGAAAAAACACAAGCATGACAAGGACAAGGAGAGGTCCCATAATAAACACAGAGAAGGAAAAGAAGTGAAGGTTAAACAGAGAGAGGTGCAACAGGATGGGGAAAATGTGCAAACTCAGAAACATACAAACCCTGACGAGGAGGCAGATAAGGACGACAAAACCATGTCCAGGTTTGCAAGATTTCTTTCTCAATACATTTAAATGATTATTAATGTTATGACCATTGTTGTCTTTAGATCCACCATTTGGTTTATTTGTGTAGCTAAACCATTTTGTTTGGATTTGAAGGATCTGTCGAAATAAGACTTGGATGAACAGGCCTGAAAATTAGTGCTTGACATCAAAATCTTGAATAAACTTACTCCAGAATATTAACATAAACAAGCTTGAATTTTACCAATGCAGGGCTTGCGGGCTTGTGCTAGTTTCCCTGCTGGGCATATATAGTCTTAACATAGCATCATATTTTCTTTTCAAGCTTTCATTGTCATTTTGTTGGGATATGGTTGCAGTATTTTGTGCTTGCATAAAATGCCATCAAGAATTGCTTTACAAAATAATTTAAAAGTCATGTTAAAATTAATGAAAGATGTGTAAAAAATCAGCAGTTCTGCTTTTTGGGAACTACAAGTTAAAATGATCTGAGGCCTTAAAAAAACTACATTTGGTTCGGGTAACCTGACCCTACCTACAGAATAGGCACCGACCCTACCGTTTTTATAGACAATTTGCAAAATAAAAATAAAAAAATATATTAAAAAATGGATGTTACCCTAACCAAACAATTTTTGTTTTAGGCCTTAGGCAGTTTCTTTTTACCGCTAGTCATTGAAATTAGACTTTTGAATGAACAAGCCTGAATTCTTATACTATTTCTAGGGGGCTTGTGTTAATTTCTAACACTGTACGTCTAGTATATTTAGCATTGCTTGTCTGTTTTGTTGTGTTTTATTTTATATTCTTCACCATACTTTATGGTTAAAATAATTGCTTCTTCACCACCAAAACTAGGAAGTCGAGTTCTGACCGTCAGAGTAGAATGGATGAACAGCATAATGGTATTTTGTTTTGCATGTGTTGGTTCAGAAAAAAAGTTCATAATTATTGCTAACATTGAGATAACCACCCTCTTCCTTGTGCCTGTTTATAAAGAAGTGTCTGTCATTTAAGAGACAAAAAGAATATATAGGGATTATTGAAGGGGCTTGACACCAAATGATAACTAATTTTTGCAGAAAAACAGAAATATATAAGGTATATTTATTTGTACTTATTAACAGATATGATTTAAACTTGGAAACTATATACGCTATTTTAAAACGGGGAAACACTGATGAGACAGCAACATGATTGTCGCTTTTATTATTGCCTGCGTTGACAATTCTAGGCTTGTTTTGATCAAATACTGGAATTGCTCATTTTTGGGACCATCTGGTGTCTAGTTCCTTTCGTTTCAATTAACGGCATCCAATACATTACTTGTACAGGCTAAGAGGAACCTTTTTTTATTATTAAAACAAATGTAATTTTGAGTTTAAAGATTGATTTATTCATTGAACAAATTCGAGCAATAATGAGAACTTTTAGTTTGTAACATTAGACACAGTTTTAATTTTAAAAAGACATTGACAGTGATGTGAACTATTTCAGCCCAATATGTTCGCAAAGGTATTATTGATCATCTTTCATTGATGATTATAACTAGTTAATGCATGCCAAGAACACGCTATCACAGTCCAAACACACACAGATCACAGTCCAAGCACATGCCTGTCTTAGTCCAAGCACATGTTTATCACAGTCCAAGCACACGCCTGTCAAGAGTCCAAGCACATGCCTATCTTAGTCCAAGCACACACCTGTCAGGAGTCCAAGCACATGTCTATCAAAGTCCAAGCACATGCCTGTCAAGAGTCCAAGAACATGCCTATCTTAGTCCAAGCACACATATATCATAGTCCAAGCATACAAACTCTTTGATTGCTTTTTACAATTCAATATGAATAAAACTAACATGTTACCTGGAAATTGTCCTAAAATATTGATAAGTATAAAATTACTAAGTTCAAATAATTTATTAAAGGGTGTGCATTATGATGTTTCCTAACTGCCTGTGATGTAATGCATTCTAGGTTTCCAAAGCATCATATTTTACTCATTTCCAATGGGAAACACCCTTCAAAATAAGAAATATGTGTATTAATCAATTTAAACAAACTAGTAACTTCTGAAAAGTGCAACCAAGTCGAATGTTTTTACACAATTACATTTTCAAATACATGTTTCCAAAAAGCCCTACCATCAAATTTTGATTTTCACTAATGCACAATGCTTATGAAAGGCATGTTACAAGCCATTTGCTTAACATCTTCGTATGTTGACACTGCCTCGCTTCATTGTTTTTGTCTTTTGCATGTTTTATCCTATCCTAATCATTCCATTGCAGGGCTTCTATTAAAAGTATGTAACTGGAAGCAAGAACTTCCTGTCCACCAATATTGGAAGTTTTTCACTGAAATTTGGAAGTTTAAGTCTTGCATTTGCAATCATTTTTTCCACTATTTTTCAACAAGTATGTTAAAAATCAAATTTATATTGTAATAATTCACTTTACTTCAAGACCATTTGAAATTGTGACCATAAAAATAATATTGACAGCAGGATTTGCTATTCTGAACTTCCAAGCTTTCTATTTTGGAAGTTTTTTTCAAAATTCTACCTCAAGACAGATTTAAATTGTGACCATAAAAGTAATATTGACACATTGTTTTGAAGTTTTGAGCTTGAGCTTTCAACTTTGGAAGTTTTCTTCAAAATAATCCATTTCGGAAGTTTTAGCCCATTTCTAGGTAGTAGTATACTTTCAAAACTTCCTTTAACAGAAGCCCTGCATTGTCAGACATGTTGCATGTTTATTATTTGTTCTTCTTTTTATTTTTATAATGACTTAAAATCTTTTCATATCATTCACATGTTTTTTAATAATTGTACTTTATTTTCTTCATTTTCAGTAAATAAACCTAACAAACTATGAAGTTAAATAAAACTTCATGTTTGTTATGATAAATGAGTGTATAATTTGTCTTTTACAGTCTTGTCATCAGTCTTGTTTGCGGGTAAAAGTGAAGGTGTCAGACAGCTTGGAAGAATTCCAAAGAAGAATAGAACAGCCACAGAATCGTTGAAGACCTCTGCTACGCAAAAGTTGGATTCTGATTCTAATTTTGGCACAAACAGCAAAGAAAAATCTAAGGGCAAACATGGGGACAAGCATAAGAAATCCAAGAGTAAAGATAGCCAGGTTGCAAGTACTTCAGGACACAGGGAACTTGAGAAAACCAAGAGAAAAGATAGCCAGTATGCAAGAGTTTCTAGTACAGGACACATGGATCTTGAGAAAATCAAGAGAAAAGATAGCCAGGATGCAAGAGCTTCTAGTACATGTTACAAGGATATTGAGAAAACCAAGAGTAAAGATAGCCAGGATGCAAGAGCTTCTAGTACATGTTACAAGGATCTTGAGAAAACCAAGAGAAAAGATAGCCAGGATGCAAGAGCTTCTAGTACATGTAACAAGGATTATGAGAAAACCAAGAGAAAAGATAGCCAGGATGCAAGAGCCTCTAAAACATGTAACAGGGAACTGGAACCTGGCCGAGGTGAGCCATTGCACATGCTCGACCCTCCTATTGAACATTCCAATGCAGTGGGAACCAAGTCGAAACAACCCCCCCAAAAAGATCACAAGAATCCTATTTTCTCCAACGTTATGGCAGACAAACACCACGCCACTATACCTGGCCTGGGAGATCTCACACCAAGACATGTACAGATTGTGCCTGCTGGTCTTGCAATCGAGATAGAAAATGTAGAAATACCAGAGATGATTGAACACTACGTCAACAATGTGCTGGAAGCTGTCATGTTGGGGTATGTTGTTCTAGCATCTTTAAATATGAAATACAGAAACTTATATTGCATAACCCCATGCTTATAAATAGTATGAAATCTACAATTTACTTAACTTGATTAGCATACATCTGAATAAGATCTTTTTTAGTTCTTTCACTGATTTTAACATTTTATTTTTTCTTTCATTAGGTTGGATCATAAGGTGTCTCTAACAGAGGAAGACCAGGCTCTGTATTGCTCCTGCAAGACAGTCAATGAGGGTATACCCATAGACTTAAACAGAGTTGTCATTACCTCTGCTGAAAAAGGCTGCATTGTCACTAGAACAGGCTTCTCTATGATGAAGAAACACCCTGTTAAGATGGAAAATGAGCTTGAGACAGATGAAGTGTCAGCTAGACTTCTAGACATTGTAGAACAACGTGAAGTAAATAATGTAAAATATGAGAAAAATGAACCATCTTTAGGAAGGAATGAGCATGCAATTGACTCCCCTGACAAAGTGAATGTTAAATCTGGGAAGACTGCTATGAAGGATGCCATTCCTAGTATTGGCTTAGAAAACAAAGCTGGAAATAACCCTGATATTTCTGGTGGTCTCAAAACAAGTAGTGCCAACAATTATTCAAATAAAGCAAACAGCTCTGATAAACAAACAAACAAAACCACTGTTATGGTTATACCAGAAAAGCCTTATGATGATGAAATAGCTGATCTGCAGTCGGACGCTTTAAGTGCTGTACAAGAAGGGCATAACTCTGGTGACAGTTCTGATGGGGAAGAATACATGCTGGGACTAACTCTCAAAGAGAGAGTTCCTGAAAAGTCTGCTTCTAAGGCTGCAACACAGAAACCTGCTAATTTCAGGGCTATAAATGATTTAAGCTCAAAAGGGTTAAGAGAAAATAGAGAAAACATTTCGGCTTTGCTACAGAACTCTTTGAATTATGTGCAAGCAGTGGATAAAATTGTCCCAAAAGTCCCAGATTTAGCTGTTTACAGACAAGAAGGTGTTCCATCTATTCCTAAGGATCAACAAGAAATCAGCACAAAGTCAGTGTAAGAAATATATTATTTTCATTATATCCTTTAAAATCTTGTCATACAGCTGTTGCTTGTAAATATGTTGTTTTTCAAGTATTGTATAGTTTATATATATATATATATATATATATATATATATATATATATATATATATATATATGTGTGTGTGTGTGTGTGTGTGTGAAAGGTAAATATGGTTTATGGTTTTGTGTTTTACAGGTCACCTTTGATTTCTGATGAGCCTTGGTCGAAATCTCTTCCAAAGATACCAAAACTTACCAAAGACAAGTCCTTGTGCATAACTGAAACTGAACAAGACGAGATAACCAGTCAATCGGCAGTAGAAGCAAACAAACAACTAACAGACACTCTTGATCTTAGGATTGATACAAGACCTAAAAATGTCATCAATGAGCTTGAGAAAGCCAGAGAACAAAAACATGTATCAAAAGAAACCATGAAGGGTAGTATGTCTAGAAAAGAAAGGAGTCATTCAAAGGAGAGATCATCTTCAAGAAGTAGAGGATCAAGAAGTGGTTCACGTGAGAGGAGTTCCTCATCGAGGAGAAGCAGAGATAAGGATAGGGATGGGGAAAAGAGTGGTAAACACTCTGAAAAAAGCAACCAAGGCATTGGAACTAGGCTTGAAATGGTAAGTGGTTTCATTGCTAATGAAGTTTAAGTTTTTAATTAGTAACACCAAAATGTTACAAAATTTTCCAAATAAAATAGGGTAGGGTCTGCACCTATTTTGTGGTAACCCGAACCAAAATTATTTTTTAAGGCCCTGTAACATAAAATCAAGCATGGAAATAATTTCATCAGTGCAGCAAGGCTTCTGCTGATTAAGACCACTGTCGGTGGACTTAAAAATTGAAAGAATATTGCAAATGTCATTTTGCTACTCCTGGATAGAATTCTAGTTCCGTTGGTTTATAGTAATTCATTTTAGCTGGTTTGTGACAAAAGCTGATTGCTTATAAATTCACTCACTTGTCTGTTTCCTAGGCAGAACAGTGTCCTTTTTGAGAGGCCATGAGGAAGTACCCCCGGTGGGGATCGAACCCACAACATCTTGGGTGAGAGGCAGACACCTAAACCATAAGACCACTGCCGCCCTTCTGTTGAACTTTGCCTTGAATTTATCTTGAATATCGCTAAATTAAATTTCATAATCACTGAGGACTTAACATTATAATTGCATAAAATAAAGTAATTGTGTTTGCATTTTAGCTTGCTGCTTCACATACTGATGTGGACAAGTCTGGGCGGACGGAAAATCGCAGAGACCGACAGTATCACCCTTACAAGAAGGATGGTAGGTCCAAGAGTGAGCAAAAGCCTAGCTGGTCTTTCGATATCGCTTACAGGTATGGCTTATCTATAATAAAATAGGAACTTTTTGTTTTCTTTATGCTCTTTTGAATAAAATTTACTTTTCTAATGTTTCAGCTACAAATTAATTTTTTTTAGTAATTTAAATAAAATGTTTTAAAAACAGTCTTATGTTAAACATTTTACAAAATATTGACAGAGACTGATAACAAGAGTTATTTCTGTTTCCTAGCATGTCATATGGTAAACATTTTACAATCTATTGACAGAGACCAATAACAGTTATTTCTGTTTCAGAGACATGAATGTATTGCTGCAAAACCTCACTGAAAACACGTTCAAAGATAAGAAGAGACAGCCTTCTACCTACTGTGAAAAGGAAGAGAGAAAGTCATACTCAAGACATCGGTAAATGGCAGAATTATTATCATTATTATATCCCCAACAAACCAGGTTTTATTACCGTTGTCTTGTTGATAGTCGGGACATTTGCCATTGTCCTTGACTGGAGCATAATTTGCTAACTACTTTCTGGAATTCAATTATTTGATTTAGAATTCATACAATGATGAAACATGATAAGAGGAACTGCAACAAACAGGAACTGTAACTCTATTTTAGATAAGAGTTATTGCCCTTTTTATTTTCTTGTACAGAGTATTAATGGAATCTTATAAACCTTGTGCAATGGTAAAGCTCTGTGAGAGGAAGTGCAGTGTACATGAACGGTAACTTTACATTAACCAGTTACTTGTCTGGACTATAACTTGAAAACTACAGGATTGAATTTTATGAAACTTCATGCAATGTAAAGCATTTCCATTGTGTAACGTGCAAAATACTCCATAGATTTTAATGAAAATTCATACAATGGTAAAGCACAATGCGTATAAGTGCAGTGTGATAACTCTATTATTTTCAGCTAATTACTGAGTGCCCTTTGCTACTTTTACTTTCCCAGAGCATAACTTGAAAACAACTGGATGGAATTCATTGAAACTTGGTACAGTGGTTAAGCACAAAGAGAATGATTGAAGTGAATTAGAATTGTTACTCTATTTTAGCCATTTACAGAGAAAATGCCCTTTGTTACTTTTTTTGTTTGGGGCATTTCTTGAAAACTGCTGGATGGAATTAAACTTCATACATTGATTAAGCACAATGAGAGGTAGTGCAGTGTACAAGAACCATGACCATATGAGCATTGTCAATTTTAATTGGATTTTCAAACTCTTTCTCTCATCTGCCATTTCCTATCAGGGTAGCGTTTGGGAATATCAACCCCATTATAGAATTCATTGAACTTCATACAAAGGTAAAGCACAATGAGCTTAAAGTGCAGGGTACATGAACCATAACCTTATCCACAGCACTAATAGTTTTAGGTGGGATTTTTAAATATTTCACTCATCTGCCATTTCCTATCAGGGCGGCGTTCCGAGGCTATTAATCACATATCAAGTTTATTAAAAGGAAGTGGTAGCAGATTCTTTAATTATATTTAAAGCTTGCTGCAAAAGATGCCCACCATTGCTTTATTCTGTTTTTCTGGAAACTGAATACGTAATTTGGTTAAAATTGTAAAGTTAACATCATTTTCAGTTATGCACATGTATTTACATGTATGTATTTCTGTTGAATTAAGTTTTACATATAGAAAAAAGTCTGAGACTATTGAAACAAAAATGCTCAGACAAATAGTTAAAAAAAAATTGTCTAACTTTTGAGCCGTGTCAGGAGAGGACGATTCTCAGATTTTCGATTCCGGAGATCTGACATTCGAAGGACTCCTCCAAGGGATTACTATTACAGGTAACTTACTTAACACCTTACTTAAAATAAATATATTTTAAGGGAATACAACAGATGAATTAGTGTAAATTGTTATAACAACCAGTATACACTCTTTTATACACTCTGGTAGTGTTGATAATTGGTTCAAGCTTGTCTGTCGATAATCAGTCCCACTCAAGTAACCGATGATCGATAATACAATCATTTTTTGACGATACCTTGTATGTAGTTTTATTCTTGTACAATACCTTGTAATCTTTAACAATGCTTAGGCCTAAAAAAAAAATACATTTGGTTCGGGTTACCCGACCCTACCTACGGAATAGGCGCCGACCCTACCGTTTTTATAGTCAGTTTGAAAAAAAAATGAAAAACTAAAAAAAAAAAAAAAAAAAAATATTTCGTTTTTTTTTAATTGCTTTTTAATATTAAGTTTAAACCTTAAATGCTTGTACAGAAGATAGCTTTAACACCATTCTCCAATGATGAAAATTATATTCTTATATAAAACCTAATAAAAAAAAAAGTTAAAAAAAAATAAAAAGCCTACCTACCCTACC
This sequence comes from Mya arenaria, assembly GCF_026914265.1. Lineage (NCBI taxonomy): Eukaryota > Metazoa > Mollusca > Bivalvia > Myida > Myidae > Mya > Mya arenaria. Next base: position 36,070,198 of record NC_069135.1, on the reverse strand, counting down.
TATTTTTTTTAAGGATGTAACCCTAACCAAACAATTTTTTTTTTTAGGCCTTATGTTATGTGTATGTTTGAATCTATTAAATGTTGTTGTTTTCGGCCATATTGTTAATTATAACATCTTAACACATAAACTTAAAAATGAAACTACAGAAGTTAATTGGTGGAAATTAACCTAACACAAATTAAGAAAAACAAAAACTAAGCCTGTTGAATCGATGATCGATTATGACAAAATACAATCAAGTTGTCGATTTCCGGCCAGACCAATGAATTTTCGCTTATAATCAAACATTTGAACACCACTACACTCTGGCTTATATTTTTCTGAGTTATGGCCCTTTTTAGACTAAAAAAAAGTGTTGCTGTTTGTGGGGTCTTGTACTTTTATAATGATGTACCCCATTTGGAATGAAAGTTTAAAATAAAGAAGCCCTATGTTTGGGTTATAATTTCAGTTCTGAGGAAGAGGATTTTGTCCAGCCAGAAGCAATTCCGGACCTGCCAGAGCGGCAGAAGAAGGCAGACCTACTGGAAGATATAGTTGGTGAAGGCGTACAGGAGGAACTAGAGTACACCAGTGAAATGCAGATGTACAAGGAGGATCAGGTAAGACATAGTGATGTTACAGTTAATGATTCCATGATGGTTTTTAGTGCATACAGCATTTAAAGCTGCACTCTCACAGATTGACTGTTTAACAACGCTTTAAGAAAAATGAAATTTACAGCAGTTTTCCGAACATTTGAGATCTGTTCTATTGTGAGTTATCTTATATGACTAAATTGAAGACAGTGAGTGTGAGACAAAAACTAAAAAAAAATGTAAAAACTGTTGATCTGTGAGTGTGTAGCTTTAAAAGGCCTTCATGATATTGGAGACAATCCTGTTATACTCCCCGTTTTAACTGCAATTGAAGGTATAAACACAATCTAAACAAAATAGGATAACTGCAATTGAAGGTATAAACACAATCTAAACAAAATAGTATAGAAGTGATAGAAGTATTAATTTAGGGTACCATGAAATGCTTTTAATGCAGAAGATATACCAATAAAAAAGAAGGAAAATAAAGATGATGGAAGTATTAATTTTGGGTATTATATAATGATTTTAATGCAGAAGATACAAAACTTTTGCACTATTGACAATAACTTTTCTATGGTTTGACTCTCTATATAGAATGACCAATCCGATGGCGAGAAACCAAGATGGGTGGAGAAACAAGTTACACAGAAAACTGCAGAAAAAACAGAGACTATTGGGAGAACAACTTCACCATTACTTCGGTCCACTATCACCTTAGAAAAACCACAAGCTTCAAACAAACCAAGTAAAGAAAATACAGATGTTGACTCTGGAATAGCAAAGCCAAATAAAGAAGTGGAAGAAACTACTAACAAGTTGATTGACTACAAGCAATTAACACCAAGTCATAAGCCAGAAACTTCTTCAAAGTTTGATACAGATAATGTCAGTGAAAATAGAAAACTTATGCTTTCTTATGAATCTGATGTTTGCTTGGACTGGAATGATGATGATGCAGTCTTAGATGGATTCAATGATTCAAATTGTGAAGTCGTAGACACAGTGGAAGACAGTGACTCTGAAATCAGTGCAAGTAATCAAAAACAGAGTGAGAATATAAATGCTGAGAAAGATCAGAAGTCTTCCACTACTTCTGAACAATCTGAGGTCTTAGTGAAAACAGAAGAATCAGTTGAAAATGAAAATAATGAAAGTAGTGAAATCCTAAGCTCAAATTTGAGGGTAAACGTTTCTGCAGGAAACTTTGAAATCATTCACATCAAAAATGAACCACAAAATCCAAAAGTAAGAGATGCTAACAAGATGAAATCCTTGCAAGACCCTGTTTCTGTGATTGACCTTACTGGAGAACTTGATGCTAGCCAAGATTCCAGGGGTTCAGCTGTAGGCAAAGCAATTCATGAGACTTTGAATACTTCCATTATGTCGGAGACAAGTTCTGTTGAAATTATAGACTGTTATCCAGCCCCAGAAGACAGACTTACATCTGAACAAGATACAATGTTGAAAATATTTGGTTCATGTACAGAAACAGCTATTGTTATTTCTGATGAAGATGATATCTTAGTTGAATCTTCTGCCTCAAATTATGTTACTGAGACTGAATTTAAAGATGTGGATGCAAAAATTAATCCCAGTAAAATAAAGAAAGAGTTTGCTGAAAATCCAAAACAGAGTGAGAATATTAGTACTGAAAGAATAAAAGAGTCATCTAAAAGCTCTGAAAAGTCTGAGATTTTCTGTTTGGAAAAGTCAAAAGAAGCTGTTGAAAGCAAAAATAAGCCAGTTTTTTGCTCAAACTTGAGTAAAAATGATACTTTACCAGAAGATGAAAGATATGAAATCATTCACATCAAGAAAGAATCACTGAGTCCAAGAGTAAGTGATTCCAAGATAAAATCAGTACAAGAACATAATAGTTGTATTACAGATGATGTAAAAGAGGAACTCGATTCAAGTTTGGACAATGAAGCACTGAGCAAAGCTGTTTCTGAGGCTTTGAATACTTTTATGAAGTCAGAGACAAATTCTACTGAAAAGTTTGACTGTTATCCAACACCAGATGACAGACTTGCATCAGAACAAAAAGCAGTCTTGAAAAAAAACGACTCGTATACTGAAACAGCATTTATTATGTCTGATGACAGTGAAATCATTGATGAACCTTCTGCCTATGTTGCTTCCAGTGACACTCAGCCTGAAAAGAACATAGATGGAGATGCAAAAGTCAATGGCAAAGCTGAAGACCTGAAAGCAAATATTAGTGGAAATGCAGAAGTGTTAGACAATGCATCGGAAGGGGCTCAGCTTGCTAATGAACATACTGAAACAGTTGATTCTGAAGCTACCTCTGTCCTTTGTCAGATCGATCAAAACAATAACAGTGGCCCTGTTATTGCTGATGGCAAGCCTTTGTTTGATCCAAGTGTCAATGATAAAAACATAGATGAAACTCAGGCTCATATTGCCATCCCTGCAACTGAATCTGTCAGAGAACGTGACCTGTCAACTGCAAAGAAAGCACTGACTGAAGGTACTGAAGAAATTGACAATCCAATGACTATTATGCCAGAAAACAATCAAAGTAAGTTGTCACAAAATGAGTCTTCTGCTCTTGTTAGTCAAGCATTTCATACAGACTGCAATGTAATGAAAGATGATATGAATAATGACATTAGCATTCTTAGCTATCACAGCTCAATTACACACAGTGCTGAAGTTGTTATTCTATCTTTTTTAGATGACCAACTTCTACATGGAAAATCTAAAGCAGATGTTGAGAGGATGGCAAATACAATTGAACCATGGCAGTGTCTGTTAGAACAAAACCACTTGGAAGAAATTCACCTTAATCAATGGGGAAATTCAGGAAACAAACAATTAGCTCCTGAAGATAGTAATGAAGCATTAGCTACTAGTTTGTCACTTTGTGACTCTGAACATTCAAACAGTTCTACAACATCAAGTGCAGAATCAAGTCATGAGGTGGGAATAATTGGCTTTGGCTATATATCAAAACTAAAAGATAATGAAGTTTATGATGCACTTAATAATGAAGGTAATTTGAAAGAGATAAGTACAGATTTAAAATCATGTAACCTAGACAAAGAGGAAACCAAACATATTTTCCAAGAAAGAAATCTATGTGTTGATCGAGGAGAGAATGCTGAGAGTAAACCATCAACCAATGTGCTTTCATCTGTTGTCGCAAACAAAGCGTGTCCCTCAGTTGCTATGAGTGAAGAAAATCCATTAGTGACAAGAGAAGTGCAGCCATTATTGATTACAATAAAAGAAGAAACCTCAACAACATCCAGTTGTGAGCAACTGTTACTGGCTACAAGTAGTGCAGTACCATCAATAGTTACAAGTAGTTCACTACCATCAATTGCTTCCAATAGTGCACAGTCATCAATGGCTTCGAGTAGAACATCATCGATGACTTCAAATAGTACACAACCTTCAGTGGCTTCCAGTAGAACATCATCCATGGCTTCAAATAGTACACAGCCATCAATGGCTTCGAGTAGAACATCATCCATGGTTACAAATAGTACACAACCATCAATGGCTTCGAGTAGAACACCATCAAAGGCTACAAATAGTACACAGCCATCAATGGCTTCGAGTAGAACATCATCCATGGTTACAAATAGTACACAACCATCAATGGCTTCGAGTAGAACACCATCAGAGGCTACAAATAGTACACAGCCATCAATGGCTTCGAGTAGAACATCATCTATGGCTACAAATAAAACACAACCATCAATGGCTTCGAGTAGAACATCATCCATGGCTTCAAATAGTACACAGCCATCAATGGCTTCGAGTAGAACATCATCCATGGCTACAAATAGTACACAGCCATCAATGGCTTCGAGTAGAACATCATCCATGGCTACAAATAGTACACAGTCATCAATGGCTTCGAGTAGAACATCATCCATGGCTTCAAATAGTACACAACCATCAATGGCTTCGAGTAGAACATCATCCATGGCTACAAATAGTACACAGTCATCAATGGCTTCGAGTAGAACATCATCAATGGCTTTAAGTAGAACATCATCCATGGCTACACAAAGTACTCAACCATCATTGGCTTCAAGTAGAACATCATCCATGGCTACAAAAAGTACACAGCCATCAATGGCTTCAAGTAGAACACCATCCAAGGCTACAAATAGTACACAGCCATCAATTGCTTCGAGTAGAACATCATCCATGGTTACAAATAAAACACAACCATCAATGGCTTCGAGTAGAACATCATCCATGGCTACAAATAGTACACAGCCATCAATGGCTTCGAGTAGAACATCATCCATGGCTACAAATAGTACACAACCATCAATGACTTCGAGTAGACCATCATCCATGGTTACAAAAAGTACACAGCCATCAATGGCTTCAAGTAGAACATCATCCATGGCTACACAAAGTACTCAACCATCATTGGCTTCAAGTAGAACATCATCCATGGCTTCAAAGAGTACACAACCTTCAGTGACTTCCAGTAGAACATCATCCATGGCTTCAAAGAGTACACAACTATCAATAGCTTCAAGAAGAACCTCATCCATGACTACAAATAGTACACAACCTTCAGTGACTTCCAGTACAACACCATCAAAGGCTACAAATAGTACACAACCATCAATGGCTTCAAGAAGAATACCATCCAAGGCTACAAATTGTACACAGCTATTAATGGCTTCAAGTAAAACATCATCCATGGCTACAAATAATACACAGCCATCAATGGCTTCAAGAAGAACACCATCCAAGGCTACAAATAGTACACAACCATTAATGGCTGGAAGTAGAACATCATCCATGGCTACAAATAGTACACAGTCATCAATGGCTTCAAGTAGAACATTCATGGGTACACAAAGTACACAATCGTCAATTGCTTCACATAGAACATCATCCATGGCTACAAATAGTACAGAATCATCAATGGCTTCAAGAAGAAATCATACACTACCCTCAATGGCTTTAAGTGCTGAGCAGCCATCAATACCTGCATGTGACAAAAACAAATCAATTTCTTCAAAATATAAACAACTACCAGTTGAATCTGGGGATTATCATCCATTAGCAACTTCAAATGATACACTGGCAGCCTCACACTCACAAGCTTCAGTAGGAGTTGATTCAAGTGCTCCAGAAATGTCATCAGATGTTGCTGCTGTTGATGACAGAACAACTCTTTTTGATGAAGCTTCAACTCCTCCAGGTTATCCAGCATATCAGACAGACCCACCTTGCCAGAACTACCCCCAGTCTCCTTTTGTACCCTACAATCCTTTGCCTATATATGGACATATCCCTCAGTCTGTTTTGTCTCCAGTAAATCATTGGCATCATGGTACGCACCTGTGGCATTCCCCCTCATATCCTTCCACCATGCCTCAAGTACCTCCAATGCCTACTCATCCCTCATACCAGTTTCAGAGAAGCTACTCTCCACAATTTCTAAGCAACATTTTGAATACCAATCCTTTGCAGACACAAACAAACGATTTTTTGGAGTCACAGACTTCCTCTCCGAGTGATCAGACCAGTGGCTTTTCATGGATGACCACAGGGGATTCTATGGCGCCATATACCAGAAATCAGAACTTCTATTACTACAGAGCTGAGATCAGCGCACATGTACCAGTAAATAGTTACCCACTGCAGTCAAGCAATGACACAGTCAAGAAACATGACGAACCAACTCAAGGAAAGATAGCAGCTGACAGCATGAATCTTGAAATAGAGAACTCATTTGTTAAAGATACAAAGCTTACAAATGTAGATAGGAAACAATATGAAATTCCATTGCCTGCAGGAGAACCAATCAAAAGGACTGTGTGGAATCCGCAAAAGCTAAAAGATTTATGCATGAAAAAGATAATGTTCCAAAAGTTTCACCATAAAATGTTGGAACCAGTTGAAGAAACAAATCTTAACTCTGAAGCAAACAAAACCTGCACTTTCAGCTCTGATAAAGACGAAATGTTGGAACCAGTTAAAGAAACAAATCTCAACTCTGAAGCAAACAAAACCAGCACTTTCAGCTCTGATAAAGATGATTGTAAAACTCTTTCAAACAGCAATTCTGACAAAGAAATGAATATCCAGTCAAAAGACATGAGCAAAGTTTCAATTGCACTTGGAAATCATTTGAAATTTGAGCAAAATTCAACAAAATACCATAAATTTGGAGTAAAACAGCAAGAGACACTTTCAGGAAATGAATGCAGTGTAGACAAAGTTTTTGATTCAGAAGATATTCAGACGATCTGTAAAAATGCCTTGAATTTTCTTTTGATGAGGATTCAGTCTGAATCACAACAAACTGTTGTAAATAACAATGACAGTTGTGGAAATGAAAATGAATCTTGTTCTGTAAATAACCTGGGACTTCATGCTGTGGTAGCAGAGAACTGTGAAAGTATTAACTTGACTGACACAATGAAGGAAGACAGTTCAGAGCGTACGAAATTCACAGCTCTAAAGAAAAAATGTTCTGAGGAAAAACAGAACTGTACAGAAAAGGATCATTTAACAGACAGATTTAGCTTAAGAAATATAGATTTGGAAACAAATAAAAATTGTGAAACCATTAAAAAACAATATCAAGAACATTCTTTGCAACAGCTCTTTTCAGCATACGCTGAAAATGCTATTGATGATTCAACGGATGAAAGTATTGCGCCAATTAAATATCCATCTCCAAAGAGACTTCTTAAGGACAGATCAACCATTAAATTAGATACAGTAGCTTTTGAACAGTACTTGCACAGTAAATGGACAGAACAAGACAGCCCAATATTTGAAGAACATGAAACATCTGATAGTGCTGATAATCATCTGCAAGAATGTGTGAGTAAAGAACCAGATACAGATGAAGACCAGCTGAAATCATCTTCACAACTATTCCAGAGAAGAAAAGTTTTGACAAATGCTTTAAATGAGGACTTAATTGAAATGAAAAGAAAACAGCAAACCAGTCTGTTAAAAAGGGCTATAGTACAGCATTTGAAGTGGAATGAAAAAAAGGTACAAAATCATAAAACCTCTGTCCAAATTGATGCTCAGCATGATAAAAATAATGAAAAAGTTGAAAAACTGAAGTACACTTCTGACTGGTTAAACGAGAACATGAAGAAAGCAAACAACTTAATTTTAGATAGGAAAAAGAAAACTTCAAAACCGAAATTGAAAAACTACCCTGTTATCAGTTTCGAGGCCATTCATTCCAATGAAATTGAAGATGAAAAAAGCAGTGAAACATTAACAGAAGCAAGTAGCGAAAAGCTTGCAATATCTGAAGATGAACCTGAAAATGTTGACACAGACATCAACCAACATTCCAACAACATCACTCTGGCTTCTTCTAACTCATCTGATACATCTGACTCGTCATCAACATCATCATCATCAGATGATGACAGTGGGTCAGAATCTTCATCTTCAATATCATCTTTATCCTCCTCCACAGCAAGCACTTCCAACTTGTCGGACTGTAAATCAGAAAGTAGAACAAGGAAGTCTTTGACTAGAAAAAGGAAAACTATGTACAGAAGCAGCAGCTGTAGTTCTACCAAAAGTTTTTCAACTACCACACAAGACACAGATGATGTAAGGAGAAGAGCCAAGAGGAGATATGTTTCTGGTCAACCGGCAGTCAACAATGAAACCACACTTGGTTATAAAAGAACTGCAAACATGAATGATGAAGTAAACGCAGATGGTCCTAGATTCATCAAGCATCAAAGCAGATGGAATAGATACCAAACCTTTAAAAAATACAAAGATTGGAAACAAAGACGAACTTCTAGGTCATTTTCAGCAAATCACAGATCAGAAAGGTCCAAAAGTGAATCAGATTCCTGTCGATCTTCTAGTTCAAAAGTATCTGTAAGAAGAAGGCATTGGTCAGATAAAGAAAAAATGTACAGGAAAGATTTAAGTGAAATTGAATGGAGAAGACAGCAAGATCAACTTTGTCAAAAACAAAACAAAACCGTGAACAGAAGATTACAAGCTCTGCAGAGCTCTTTTATAAAAGAAGGTGGCAAACGCTTGTACAGGAGTGATTCAGAAAGCAGTTGTCATTCTAATTCAAGTCAAATATCAGGCCTGGGAGGTGGAAAGCACAAGCTGAAGTATGCAAAACTTGATGGGCAGTCTCATATGCAGCGAAAGAGGGAAGCTAGTTCCCTGTCATCAGATTCAGACAGCTTTTATTGGCACACACACAGACGTATCACTAGTGCCAGGACGATTGATTACCCTGTGGTACAGAAGATTGTGCTTCTTGAGACACCAATCCTTGCAGACATCCCAATAGGTAAAATATGTTAATGTAATTATTTATTATCCCTTGCTAAACCAGTTATGATGGAAGTCTATACCGGTAGATTTGGCATTGTCTGTTTGTTCAAAGCTATTCCTATATAATTACTGGACAGAAAGGAAAACAAATTATGTCAAATTTGTTTTACCATTGTGCACTAGTGCATGCTCAAGATTCGCCTGTAACAAGAGTAATTGCCCTTTAATTGATGGGGGGGGGGAGCTTTCCCATACTGAGCCTTACTTATGACATATCTGAATAACTAGAGTACATTGGTGCAAGCGCAAGATTTGTCGAGATCACGTCGGGAACACAAGTCCGCAAGATTTGTCGAGATCACGTCAGGAACACCAGTCCGAGCAAACAGCTATACAGTCAGTCACTGAATAAATTACTTTGAACCTCACAAATGTTGAGTCAAGCAGGAAAACAGAGTCCTCCAAGTTTTAAGATTGAATGAAAATAATGACCCTTATTTCAAGCTGCCTTTAAACCAAGTTCCAATGAAATAATGGAAAATAATGACCCTAATGTGATGAAAAATGAATAAAGAATGTCTGAATAATATAATGGTCATCATGATCATGTCATGTCTGAATGGTAAAATGGTCCTCACTTTAAAGCTTAATAATACAATGGCCTTCACTTCAAACTTGAATTAGAGAAGAGTAGACCCCTTAAGTTTCAATGATAAAATGACTTGCATGCCATGTCTGAATGTTGTAATGGCTGTCAAGATATAGTGAGCCTTTTGAGCTCAAATCTAAAGCTTTTTTATAATGCAAAACTACTTTTTCTTAGTCTCATTTAAATAATGGCCCTCTTATAGATTATGTGCAATAATATTTTCAGATAACTTTGAGGACCTACTGGAGGACATGGACCGGCTGTATTCACGGAGGAGTACATGGCAGCTCCACCTGCTGTCCAGCCAACTGAGCACTATCAGGAATACACAGCAGTGAGTAGTGAAGTATTTGTATTGCTCTGAAATACTAGTATAAGGTGCCCCACTCCTTTGGTTTATATAGAGACCTTGCAGCCGGTCTGTTTTGTTTTCAAAGAATAAGGAAGAGGCATTGTTATAGGCTGACAACGTTGGTGTATTAGCATTGCCATGCAAGAACTTTATTATTGACCTTGACAGCTGTTCAAGATATTCACATGATACTAAGTTCGGGTAAACATGATACCTGTTAAAATATGCATGTGTTTATCAAGGCCTAGAACTTAAGTTATGTTTTTCACATAAATATAAGTATTGCTTTAACCTGTTGGTAAACTGAGAAAAACTTTTGAGCATTGTTATTTATCCCATTAAAACTGCACTCTCAGATTGTCAGTTTTGACACTTTTTAAAATATTTGTCTTAGAATCGGCTGATTTTGGCATCAATGTCTTAAATACAATCATATTTGATAACTCAAAAAAGAACAGATCCAAGTTGTATGGTAAACTGCAGAAAATTTCGTTTTTCTTAAAGCGTGATTAACACTTTTAGCCATAAAACATCAATTTTTGAACGTAAATATGATAAACTGAGATCTTTTTTCAGCTATCTTATATCACTGGTTTCCAGATGCAAAAAATGGCTCATACAAAGAAAAAAAACACTAAAATAGTAAATATTGATAAATCTGTGCAGCTTTGATGATTAAAAAAAGTAAAGAGAAGACTGAAATTTATATGATTCAAAAAAATGTCTTCTAAAATTGCGTCATGTATTTTAACAAGTGTTTAAATAATAAATATGAATATTTTCAGGGAGAAGGAGTCTTTATTGCAATGTCAAGAGTACCGAGATATCGTACGGGTGATTGAAGACGTCGGTATAACTTCAGTAGATCAGTACGCTGAATTGCTTAAATGCCGGAGAAGAACAGCTGAACTGCCCAATAAATACCCGGGAATACCACTAGTGATTTATATTCTGAACTGTAAGTTTAAAGTGACACTCATACTTAAAATCAATACATACAAATGTATGACAAACATAAATTTTGAATGACAAACCTTGAACTACTTACTTTAAATAATGCATTTATGGAAAATATTAATTACTGATAACCGAATTGTGTCTGTTGTTTGGAAGCTGAATACGCACAAATATTAAATGACTGGTGAGTCCTTTCAGATTTACAGTAATCAACTATCGTCTCATAAAATAATAAAATACCGTTTTTTTCTGCACCTTTCTTTCAAATTAAACACAGTATTATTTATAAGAACCATTGTTTTCCATATTTATTAATCCTTTTTGATAAATTAAAACAATTGTTTTCATTGTGGTACATCAGATTTGGGAGTAAGAGTGCATCTTCAATGAACCGTGAGTGAGTGTTCCACTTATAGCAGCATGTAAACTGTCCCACTTTTGACCTAGCTAAGTTTTATTTTACCATGGTAGTGTGTGTGTGTGTGTGTGTGTGTGTCTGTATGGTCAGTGATCATAGATTTGAGCCTCAAAAGATGCACAGTATGCAATTTGTGCAGTTTGTTATATAGGCTTAAGATATTGTTACCAAAAATTGTGTACCAATGTTGTGTATCAGCTTTAAATTTAGTGTGTGGCTTGGAAACTTGTTAAACAAGGTGTTGCTGTCAGACAATTGTGAGAATACTCCGTTTTTATGGCTGAAAGTGTTAGCAGAAAAATGAGTTTTTTTGGTACTTTTCCAAATAATTGAGATCTGTTCTATTGTGAATCATCTTATATGGTTGAATGCAGCTTTAAATTGTATTAACACTGAACATCCTTGTAAACATTGAACTCTGCTTTAGTAATTTGTTCTACTTTATTTTGTTTAAACATTAGTCTGAATCTTCTACTTGATTTCAGCCCTGAAGGGTGATGGTGAACCTTGCAGAACTGGAGGAATTGTGAAGACCAACCTAGAGGCGTTTGTAGAGCGTTTCCTCACATCCATGTAAGAGCTCTTGCATTTCTCGGGGCAGACTACTGTGAGAGAATACAGTGTCAGACTACAGTGTGAGATTATAATGTCAGACTACAGTGAGAGATTACAATGTCAGACTACAGTGTGAGATTATAATGCCAGACTAAAGTGTCGTACTACAATGTCAGACTACAGTGTGAGATTATAATGTCAGACTACAATGCCAGACTACAGTGTGAGATTATAATGTCAGACTACAATGCCAGACTAAAGTGTCAGACAACATTGTCATACTACTGTGTCAGACAACAATGTCAGACTACAGTGTGAGATTTAATGTCAGACTACAATGCCAGACTAAAGTGTCAGACTACAGTGTGAGATTATAATTTCAGACTACAATGCCAGACTAAAGTGTCAGACAACAATGCCAGACTAAAGTGTCAGACTACAGTGTGAGATTATAATGCCAGACTACAGTGTCAGACTACAGTGTGAGATTATAATGTCAGACTACAATGCAAGACTACAGTGTGAGATTATAATGTCAGACTACAATGTCAGACTACAGGGTGAGATTATAATGTCAGACTACAATGCCAGACTAAAGTGTCAGACAACAATGTCCGACTACAATGCCAGACTTCAGTGTAAGATTACAGTTTCAGACTAGTCAGACTACAGTGACTTATATCAGAAGGAAAATAATTCTGCTGAATCATATAAAAGATTAAATGTCTGACCTTGAATGTCAAAGGAAGTAGCTGAAATGTTATATAGTGTTGTGCTTACAAAGGGCGATAACTGTGCTGTATTCAGTATTTGTGTTGCAATAAGACATTTTTAGTTGTTCACCGAAAACAATCTACTTACAAATGTGATCCACCGTACAAGAACAAAATTTGAACTGAATCTCCTAGTTTGGTCATTGCACTCATAACCTCCCATGGAGGGCCATTGATATGTAAATATTTTGTTTATATACAAGGGAAATTACATAATTTTTAATATATGCTATTTTGTTAATCAGTATTATCATGTACATATTAATACAACAACCAGCTTTTGCTTTTACATGTATTTTATGCTGAAATGTTATAGTGCTTTTGGTGTTTTTGTAGCTTAACTGTGCAATTTTATCTGTGTCAGTATTATAAGCTTTTAAACAACAGAGTTATACAATCATTAGCTGTTTGTACAAGTTTGACTTTTTTAAAATTGAAGTAAATAGATCATGTATGTATAAAGATTATTTTGAATAACACAGATCTATTTCAATTGGTTTGAAAGTAGCTGAAAAATTGCTCGAAATTGGAGGAGCCCCCACAAAGGGTTTCAAATAGTCAGCAATAAAGTAGCCGTAAAGTAACTTATTGTCAAGTATTTCGAGCTGACACTAATTTTCGAGTGTTTTGGGCTGACACTAATTTTTGAGTGTTTCGGGCTTACACTAATAGTCGAGTGTTTCAGGCTGGCACTTATTGTCCAGTGTTTCAGGCTGGCATTATTGTCCAGTGTTTCAGGCTGACATTATTGTCCAGTGTTTCAGGCTGGCACTTATTGTCCAGTGTTTCAGGCTGGCATTATTGTCCAGTGTTTCAGGCTGGCATTATTGTCCAGTGTTTCAGGCTGGCATTATTGTCCAGTGTTACAGGCTGGCATTATTGTCCAGTGTTTCAGGCTGGCATTATTGTCCAGTGTTTCAGGCTGACATTATTGTCCAGTGTTTCAGGCTGGCATTATTGTCCAGTGTTTCAGGCTGACATTATTGTCCAGTGTTTCAGGCTGGCATTATTGTCCTGTGTTTCGGGCTGGCACTTATTGTCCAGTGTTTCAGGCTGACATTATTGTCCAGTGTTTCAGGCTGGCATTATTGTCCTGTGTTTCGGGCTGGCACTTATTGTCCAGTGTTTCAGGCTGGCATTATTGTCCAGTGTTTCAGGCTGACATTATTGTCCAGTGTTTCAGGCTGGCATTATTGTCCTGTGTTTCAGGCTGGCATTATTGTCCTGTGTTTCGGGCTGACACTTACTGTCAAGTATTTCGGGCTGACACTTTCTGTCAAGTATTTCGGGCTGACACTTATTGTCAAGGTTTTTTTTTTTACCTGACTACCCCCTGATATCATTCTTTTTGATATGGATATCATTTCATGTCATCCGATTGTTAATCACTATCAATAATGTTAACAAATCAAGTTTTTTGTCTTTTTTTAGCAAATCATACATGTAATTAATTGCTGATGCGGATTCAGCCATGGAAAAATATTTCCATGGCTGCTATGTACATATTTGTTATCTATCTTAGTGCTGTGCATAATTGTTTGATTTTTAAATGTAGCTAAATGAATGTTTTATTTTGCCTATACAATGTCTATGATTATGCTTTGAACTGTTATTTGAATAAATTATATCTTTAACATGTTTGTTTGATTGACAACAACGAAAGTTTACTAGTAATGGAAAGGATTGTTCGTGGACTAGTATTGTAATATTTTACTAGAAATGGAAAATGAGTGCCTCCAGAAGTTTGGAAATATAAGATTTTAAGATTTCTGTCGTTAAATATATTCACAAATGCCGCTTCCAACATACGTAGTATTTTGAAATTATTTGTACATAATTAGAATCTCTGTGCATTTCATGAAAAAAAAATGAAGCAGGCCCCGCCATTACTCAAGGAGACTGAATCAATCTTGCTTGTTATCAACCTTGTCCGAGTTACTGTTGATATAAACATTATAAATGAGTTGACTAATGAAGAGTGATAGGAACTATTCGATTTTGAAACCTTCTGTATCATAAAATGAGGCCACTTTTGTCGTCGACCTTATCCCAAGATTTAGTGCGATAATGATGTAGATTTTTCGTTGTCCGTCCATATGTCCGGGCCATTCCTATATAACCAAATATATATATGAAACTGATGTCAAGATTGTCTAGCCATAGTGTGCCAGTGAACGCATAAGCTACGGTATTCAGCGGACAAAGTTAATCGTGAAAATACATAGTGGTTGCCGAAGCGATCTGGAATTGTCAAAGATAGTACACCCATAAACTTTCAGTGTTTGTTAAGGTATGTACTTGTATACGAACTACTCTTGCAAGAGACCGGACAATTTTGTTCAAATATTAGCAAGGGTTATAAAAAAGAATAAGTAGCGATCTGGCTAACTCTCGAACTTGTCCGAGATGTCGAGATATGTTTGAGATAAGAGTGCGGACAAGTTAGTGGACATCTTGTGCTTTATTCAGTAATTTTTCAAGCGTTAACACGAATCTTATAGAACAAAGTTTGTTCCGTTTAAACAGTTCACACTTTAATTATGCCCCCCTTCGAAGAAGAAGGTATATTGCTTTGCACATGTCGGTCGGTCCGTCGGTAGACCAAAGCTTGTCTGAATGATAATTCAACAATTCCTGGACGGATGGTCATCACACTTGACATGAAGGTTGGGCTTGACCAGTAGACAACCTTTATTGATTTTATGGTTCAAAGGTCAATGTCACAGTGACCTTTGATGGTAAAAGGTTGTCAAAGCTTCTCTGAGTGATATCTCAACAATGCCTGGACCGATGATCATCAAACTTGACATAGAGGCTGGGCATGACCAGTAGCTGATCCCAATTGATTTAAAGAGTCATCGGGTTAAAGGTCAAGGTTATAGTGACCTTGAATGCGAAAAGTTTGAATGAGTGATAACTTGACCATGTTTGCACCCATGGCCCTCAAAGTTGATTTGGGGATTGGGTTTTACCAGTATATGACCCCTTTTGATTTTAGGGGTCATCAGGTGAAAGGCTAAGGTCACAGTGACATTGAACGCAAAAAAGCTTGTCTGTGTGATAACAGGACAATGCATGCACCCATGGCCTTCAAACTTGCCATTTAGGTTGGGAGTGACCAGTTGATGACCCCCATGGATTATGAGGTCATAAAGTCAAAGGTCAACTGAAGGTCATAACTCATAATCATCATTAACAGCTGCTAAAAAAAGAAGATACATTTTTATCTGCAAATATAAGTCATCATCTGAACATGATTAAAACCGTACCTAGTATCCTCACACTTTGAATGATAATAATCTTAAAACTGCCTCAAAGGCATCTAATGGCAATGGCAAATCAGCTGTCATTTCGGTCCATGCATATTTCATTCAATTGTCCAAATAATCCTGACAACATGGCGCTCAGAGGGGGGGGGGGGGTGCATAATGCATAAACAGCGATCGTTCATAGAGTTCGGCTTATCAATAAAAGCAGATGAGAGTTGTCTAGTGGTAAAGGTGTTCGCCTTTCACCCAAGAGGATTTGGGTTTGATCCCCACCAGGATGAGAATGGTCTATTGGTAAAGATGCACGCCTCTCATTCAAGAGGTTGTGGGTTCCATACAAACCATGGTGTACTTTTTCATGATCTCCCAAAATTGACACCAGTACTGGTTTCTGCCCAGGAAACGGATTCGAGCGTGATTCTCTAAGCTATCAGCTTGTGTCACAATCGAGCTAAATATCATGATATCAGTATAAACTAAATAACAAAATAACTGTCTGAATGCCTAAAATACAATGAAATAGCATTTGAGCTGTAACTTGTATGCTGATGCTCGACTTTTCGAAAAATAACTTAATAGTGCTATTCTTCTCACACCGGCGTCGCTGTCATTTTAAGTTTTACAGCAAGCCGTATCAAGAAACGTTCATTCAATTGGCTATAACAAGTGTTCAGGGCCTTCAATAAAAAGTAAGTTGGACAACTCTTTATGACTAAAAGAGTGTAGCCCCTGATTGACTATGAAAGTTTGGTAAACGTTTTTCTTCAAGTACGGACATTTGGTCATTTCTTAAAAATCGTGTATGCAATTTACAGATCACATGACCTTAATGATCAGGTACATGAGATAACCAAGTTACATTACTCTGATTGAATAACTATATGGATCCGTTTTTTTACTTTGTTTGGTTGAATTGTTTCGCCATGTTTGAAATTTTGGTCGAATATCTAAAACCGTTTTGCAATTTATTTATCAATATGTTGATTACTAACACAGGTTCTTGCCCTTTGTTGAGATGTTGATAATTTGTTTCACGCATGATAGTGAGTTATATAAATCGTACACAAAGCGGCGTAAAAGTCGAGTCTTACTGTCAGCCCTTGTTTCTGTCTGAGATCAGGTTACCGAGCTGCAGTTGTGGCATTAATTGATAAAACAACTAAATCTACAGGGACAGGACCAGTAGCCAACTTTTTAACGAAGACCCTGTTTGACTAAGGTCCAACATATACTGAAAAACAAAACGCGCACAACCAGTGGGTCCAACGTGTTTTTGTTTGCCAAAACTCAAGTAATTTAAAAGGAAATGCTTGATGTGGAACAAAATGGCGGATTTCGAAAATAAATGGTGTTTTGGGAGAATATTTTGACCTGGTAAGTAAGTTATATATACTTTTCTCACAATGTAAACACGCCTACCCAGAGGCAACACGTGCAAGCTTTGTGAAAACCGCCATTTTGTTCCGATTCCAACATACCCTCACTTAAGTTTCGGCAAACACAAAATACGTTGAACCCCTGTTATCGTACAAACAACACAGATATACCACATATTAGAAGAGTCTATTTTGTCATATTTATTTTAGGTGTATTTTTGACAATGGCAACACAGACAGACCACAAATTGGTAGAGTCCATTTTATCAAGTTTATTTCATGTGTAGTTTTGTTTGGACAATGGTGCAACACAGACAGACCACAAATTGGTAGAGTCCATTTTATCAAGTTTATTTCAGGTGTATTTTTTGATAATGGCGCAACACAGACAGACCACAAATTGGTATAGTCCATTTTATCAATTTTATTTCAGGTGTATTTTTTTTTGACAATGGTGCAACACTGACAGACCACAAATTGGAAGAGATTATTTTATTAAGTTTATTTCAAGTGTATTTTTTAGCAATGGTGCAACACAGACAGACCACAAATTGGAAGAGTCTATTTTATTAAGTTTATTTCAAGTGTATTTTTTGGCAATGGTGTAACACAGACAGACCACAAATTGGAAGAGTCTATTTTATTAAGTTTATTTCAAGTGTATTTTTTGGCAATGGTGCAACACAGACAGACCACAAATTGGAAGAGTCTATTTTAATAAGTTTATTTCAAGTGTATTTTTTGGCAATGGTGCAACACAGACAGACCACAAATTGGAAGAGTCTACTTTATTAAGTTTATTTCAGGTGTATTTTTTTGACAATGGTGCAACACGGACAGACCACAAATTGGTAGAGTCCATTTTATCAATTTTATTTCAGGTGTATTTTTTTGACAATGGTGCAACACAGACAGACCACAAATTGGAAGAGTCTATTTTAACAAATTTATTGCAGGTGTATTTTTTGACAATGGTGACATTTTCGAGTCAATTTTTATTTACACTAAGGTATCTAGTATAAACAAGTAATCTACATAAACATTTTTTCATACCTAAAATACAATTACAAATTTACATAATTGAGTATTTGTGTCCATAACAAAATTAAAGAGTTAAACTTGCAATAGCTCGGTCGTGCGCCAAAATACCTTCCAGAAATAACAGAACTTGCAGCAATTCCTACCCACTTTGATATCGAGTAGGACAGCACTAACAACAAACAATGACAGTAAATAATGGTGAGTTTTATTTGTATTCACCATATAAGCTAGTCAATATAGTATTCCGTGGTCAAACACAATCCTTCACAAACTTTTTGTGTATATTGCGCTATAATTTAAATTTGTCTTAAAGCTGTAAAAAGTCCTCACCCGGCATTTCAAACTGCAGACATTTAATACTCGCTTACAATTTTAGTTTACCGATGATCCGCATTTAGAACACTACTCAAAATTTGCGGTGTTTACAGGGGCGGTACGCCCATAACAGGCATATTATTAATCAAGGCCCGTGTTTGTTAATTTTAAAACTATTGACTATCGTTTAGGTCATGCATTCAACTCAAAGCATTAACTGATAAATTCTGTCTAGTTTTGTTTGTTTTCAGTAAAAAATATTTGTTAAATGACAATTGCGCAGTATATTAACCATTTAAACAAATGAATGACATTTAAAAAAAACTCCATAACTTCAATTTATAGTGCTTAATTTAAAAGGCTTCTCTCCGTTCCTATTTGTTTTCGTTTTCCCGTACTTGCCTGCTGGGTTGAGGACTTTTTTCAGAATTACTTAAGTCACTTTAATAGCAGCACGAGGGAGTGCTCAGATCTTGTGAAGAAAATCTGTTTGAGGTTCCGGTTATGTTAAGGTTAAATTGACTAGCCTACTAATAATAATAATAGTACACCGGACAGCATTCTGGGCCTTCGGTACAATAATCGTAGTCCGCTGAACGTCTTCGGCGACCAAGCAAGAAGCCATCGTCTTCATAATCCTCATCGGGATACAGCTCGCAACAGCACTGGCAACGAGAAAAAAGTAATACTACTAGTATTTCAGAACACGAATTTAGAATTATCATGGAAAGTGTATGGATGGTTATGGATTTGTTCTGAACAATTTCGAATCCGACAAAAGTGCAGGGCACCGTTTCAATGAAGATA
Source organism: Mya arenaria (assembly GCF_026914265.1). Lineage (NCBI taxonomy): Eukaryota > Metazoa > Mollusca > Bivalvia > Myida > Myidae > Mya > Mya arenaria. Next base: position 36,050,807 of record NC_069135.1, on the reverse strand, counting down.
GTTAAGCTAAAGGCCGTAAAAGGCCGTACAATTCAGGCGAAAGCCCGTATTTGGCGTTAACATTTATCCTACTGATATTGACCGAAACTTTACCAGTCTTCTCGAGCGCTCGTAATCTCGTTAAGTTGACGACTACAATATCTTATTGAAACAGTGCCCAGATCTGCAGTTGCAAAATACGAATTTCTAAACATAACTATGAATCAGGCTAGGCATATACGTTATGTTTCATTTTGTTTTGAGGGGTAATATTTTCAAGTGCGTAAATTCATCATTAGCAGGAGTTGGGCCAAATTTTGCAAGGAACAATTCACCAGAATTATGATGAAATTCTGTTTGCATCGAAATGGATGTATTTTGGAAAATTATTAATGTTTTTTTTTTTTGCTTTACTAAACAATCCATTCGACAAATGTTATCCGGGTTACAAAATATCAAACAACTTACTTAATATAAAAGCAACTATCGCCGTTGGGATGGTCTCAAACCAACATGTTGGCCTATTGTTTGAATGCAAATGATATTGGCATTTGGATTACCTCGGCCATTTTCTATCAAAAACAAATTTTGATGAATTCCGGTACATCAGAAAAAGTAGTTCGTCAAATATTTAAAAACTATGAATAACTAAATGTAGTGTTTTGGCGTATCTACATCTAAGTTTAAATTGATTGTAAATGAAGTGTATAATTGCATTATTAATTAAGATTCACACGAGCGTAGTAAAAAACAATTACTGCTAAATTGAAATTATTACGCGAACTACTTGCAGCAAGAAAAACTGTAAAGATTTTTGACATTGTAAACCGCCCATGTACATTATTCGAGGTTGTTATCGATGGAAAATGGCCGAGGAGTTCCGAATGCTGTTATTGGTTCTTAATCCTGTTAAACTCTTGCTTCGTAAAATTAGGTTATCTTTCAAACACAAAAAGGATATATGTATCTTAAGTAAGCTTACACAAATAGAGGTTTGTGTTGTTGTTTTAAACTTAATAGTTTCGTTTTTCAAACCCACATAAACTGCATAGTTGAGAATCTACCATTTACATTTAAGTACTCATTCTTACCGGTAAAGCTGGTGGCTCTGTTGTTGTTGTCGTTGTCGTCGTCGGTGTGGTTTGAATAACTGTGTTAACAAAAAACAGAATACAGAAATTATAATAAATGAGGGTGTTTAACACCGCCATTTTCCAGAAAACCGCAATTCTTTTAATTGAACTCCGGAATATCAGTATGATATATATTGAATACAACGCACCAATATCACTAAATATTTTAACTGATATCAGGATTACCATTTCTGATATATCAGTATGATATATATTGAATACAACGCACCAATATCACTAAATATTTTAACTGATATCAGGATTACCATTTATGATATATCAGTATGATATAATGAGGTAAACAACACATCTAAAGATATTGTATATCTTTCTTGTCTATCAAAGACATTGATATACTTGTATATCAAAGGCACAATCCTAAATTAATTATGTCATGATATAATAACTTAATACAATTAATGTAGTTTATCTTCATTGATTTTATTTAATATACATTCTTTAAAAACAAACAACCTTGAACATTTCTTTTAATTTGACTAAAAAATGTTAAAAAGTCGACTTAAGAAATGACTGAAGATGTTTTATGAACACTGGCCTTGAATACCAAACTCTTCAACACAATAGTATAGAGCTAAACTCGCGTGCATATAGACGTATAAGATCAATTATAGATCGCTTCTTTTATTAGACATCAATCTGTCTTCTTCTATACATTGTTTAAAATTAAATATTGCTTTGGGATATAATCGCTACTCCGATATTATCAGACTTCATTTTCATGTTTATTATATTTATACATTAAATTAATATACATGACAAGAGACCGTTACTAGCTATGACGTTGGGGGTCGAAGGATCGCAAAACATGTAACATGTTTATCTACCATGCATGATACCCTGGGGACTGTAATGTCGATAAAGTCAATATTGTTTTTAATGAACAAACAGTCAAACCTGTATTAAGTGGCCATCCTTGGGAACGACATGACGGTCAAAGTGGCTGCCTAAGACAGGTGGCTACTAAATCCAGGTTCGACATTTCTGCCACTTAAGCTTTGTTCAAACAACGGTCAAATATGCATCTTAACCACAACCTCACACCACAATATGTATAATACTACAATATCTAGCAAGATGATATGTTACAATATTTTTTTCTGGATGCAAACTGAAAACACATACCATCACATTTGCAGTTTTCTTGCTTGGTTTGTCTTAATTCAAAACTCATACCTGAAAAAAAGATATCGGAGGATGTTATATCAAGTCAATATTTGTTTATTGTCGGATATCATATAACAATTAAACGTGGGCTGTTTATGGCTTTTTACCAACAGAGAAATAGTAGAAATAGTTTTTCATAGCGGCTCCAAGATATGGCGTTGCTTGAGGGCGTATTCCGAATATACAAAAGAAATTTGGACCAACCATAACATTTTTTAAAAACATATAAAGATGCACTATTACTCCCAAATATGATTTACCACAATTAATAATATTGTTTTAATATTCCAAAAAAAAAATGTCGAAAACAATGGTTCTAATGAAGGATACCGAGTATAATTTGAAAGAAATGACCATAAAACACAATATTTCTACCTTATGAGACAAAAGCAGTCCACAGTAAATCTTTTATCATTCACCAATCATTTAATATTTTTGCGCCTTTTTCTATTAAATACACGGTTACAATATTGTTATCGGTAAGTAATATTTTTTATAAATGCATTATTTAGTAAGTTAAAGGTTTATCATTCAAAATTGATGTTTGTTATACATGTGTATGTATGGTGCAATATCATTTTCATTACGAAAAGGGCTAAATACAAACCATCGTGACACTGTAAATGAAAGGGAGGTAAATAGTGTAAACCGAAACATAGATTATCTGTATAGATGGGACAATGACAAAATTGAAAATTTCCAATCTGCTCTGGGAAATAAAGCGTTCACATTAAAATAAGATACATTGACAACTAACCTGTTAAGAGCAACTAATCCTGAAAGCTTAGAAGAAAACTTAAATACTTTTTACGCAGAGTTTGGTAACATATGTGACCCTCTTTTTAAGAAAAAGACATGTCATCGCAGCAGGCCTTCTAGTAACAAAACAAATAAATGGTTCGATAATGAATGCGAGGATAAATGCAAAGATTTTTTCAAAAAACTTAATAAATACAGAAACGACGATTTGTCAGTTATGACTAAAACTAGAACCGAATATAAAACACTTCTGCGGTCGAAACGTTATCAACTCGACAAACGCGTCACCGAGAAGCTACTGCATGCTAGATATAAAAATGCAAAAATGTATTGGAACATGTTAAAAGACTGTCAAATCACAAACAGAATTCAATCAAGAGGATAAGATACAGAATATTTCAATAACAGATTTCTAAATGGGGAATTGCAAATAATGTTCTCAGAGTTAGATATTGAAATCTCTAATGATGAAATCAAACAAGCATGTTCTCAATAAAGTAACGGGCGCTCGGGAGGACCCGTTCTTATATTAAATGAATTTCTTAAATATGGTTTTCCCTACTTATCGAATTATTTCAGTGCACTATTTAATAATATATTGAAACAAGGCTACTTCCCTAATCAATGGACGGAAGGCTATATTATACCATTATTTAAGAAGGGGGATCAAAACCTCCCAGAAAATTACAGGGGAATTACCTTACGAAGTACTTTAGGGATACTTTAAAGAATAATAAGTAATCGATTAAATACATGGACCGAAAATTATTCCATTTATACTGAAGCGCAAGCAGGATTTAGGAAAAATATGGAAACAGTGGACAATATCTATGTCCTAAATGGTGTCATTGAACATATTTTTAACCAAAATAAGAAACTGTATGTCTGCTACGTAGATTTTACAAAGGCCTTTGACCTTTTGGTGAGAGGTTACATCTTCTACAAACTTATTAGATACGGAATACGTGGAAATATGATGAAAACAATATACTGGCTTTATAGTAATGTTAAATCAAGCATAAAGTTAAAAAAATGAAGTAAGTGAGGCATTTGTCTCCTCACTTGGTACAAGACAAGGGGGCTGTTTATCCCCTTTTATATTTTCCATGTACATTAATGATTTAGAGGAAGAATTTATACTCAAAGGTTTTCAGGGGATCAATTTAAACACATTAAAACTCTTGTTACTGCTTTACGCAGACGATATAGTGGTATTTGCAAATCAGAAGTAGAACTGCAAAACGGACTAAATATTCTCAGAAATTACTGTCAAACCTGGAAACTGGTTGTAATGTCAATAAAACTAAGGTCATGGTATTCCGAAAAGGCGGAAGATTACGAAATAATATCAAATTCTTTTACGGAGATTGTGAAATTGAGATTGTTAACAAATTCACGTATTTAGGAATCACATTCTCTACCGGCGGTTCATTTAATAAAACATTTGAAGCACTTGGGGGCCAAGCCCTTAACGCTATTTTTAAATAAATATTTATCTAAATTTACTTACATCCAATTAAGCCACATCGTTTCATTGTTCGACAAACTTATATTACCTATACTCAACTATGGGTCAGAAGTATGGGGATTCCTAAAAGAAGATTCACTAGAAAAAATACATCTTCATTTCTTTAAAAACTTAAAATAAAATTATCAACACAAAACAACTTTATTTATGGAGAATTAGGAAGAACCCCTCTCTATGTTTATCGAATGACGTCTATCATCAGATACTGGTTAAGATTGACAATGTCGAATGACAGAAAATACGTAAAACTTTTATACAATTCAATGATATCAGATATACAAGACAATATCGGTCAATTCAATTGGGCATATAAAGTCAAATTTATGTTAGAATCAATGGGGTTTAACGACGTGTGGCTAAATCAAGGTGTCGGAAACATTAATTACTTTTTATATATCTTCAAACAAAGAGCGAGAGATATATTTATGCAAAAATGGAATGAAGAGTTGAGAGACTCTTCGAGAGCTTCCTCCTATGTATTATTCTCAAACTTTAATTTCCAATTATACCTAGACAATATCCAGAACAAACATCACAGGAACGCTCTAGCAAGGCTTAGGTTATCTTCCCATAGACTCGAAATAGAAATGAGACGATGGCATAAACCACACATAACCCCAAGAAATGAAAGAAAATGTCAACTTTGTAACACTCTGGAGGACGAATTTCATTTTCCCTTAGAATGTCCTTTATATCATGAATTACGGAAATCATACATACGTCGATATTACTGGCGTCGCCCAAATATTATGAAATTCACTGAACTTCTTTCAACGAATAACATAAATACTATACGCAAATTATCGTGCTATATAATTTAAAAGTTTTAAAATACGAGAAAATACATACTATAATTAACACTTTTCTCCAAATGTAACATGTAAAGATATATCTGATATGATATGGATACCTTAAAAATTCCTCGAATAAGGTAAGGCTTCTATAAATCATTATTCAACCAAATTAACATTTTCACTTGTAGTTTTATTGTTGAAAATAATATATATATATTCCGTTGAAAATTGTATTGGATTGCATCATCTCACATTCAATTGTTAATCGTTTTGAAAATATATGTGTCCGATATAGAAATTGATGAAAATTGTAAGAAAAGTATTATCATTGTGCATACCGGAAATGTTCTATTCTCTATATTATCGTTTAAAATATGTTATGCCCATGGGCTTTAAGCTTATAGTGAATAAACTATCTATCTATGGATATTGAATAAGAGTATCACAAAGACTGGTTTATTTAAGACGGTGTTTCTGTGTCTCCACCCGATTTCGGCACCACGGTCACAGGGATTGGACAAAATATGAAAAAGTCTCAGATATCACTTCTCCGGATGAAAGTACTACACACGAACGTACCACTATCGACCCACATACAGGAACCTACAGACGGGGGAATAAGCACACACTCACATAGTCACCCCAATACTTTTCAATACCTTATAAAAAGGCTTTTCAACCCATAGACTGTTCAACCAGTAGTTTTAAGACTTTTCAACCACATACCTGGACTTTTCCAGTCTTATGTTGAAGTATTTTCAACCCCTACTTTCAAAATTATAATTGGCTTAAAATTGAAGACTTTTCAACAACTACCTGGTTGGACATTTCAATTCAGTAGTATAGAAAATCATAAATACCCGTAATTAAGCATTTCACTTTTTATGAAATATATTGTAAAAAAGTGTTTGTAATGTTAGAAATCAAATTTGATAATGCATGCATTTCACTCGGTTGAATTGACAAAGGGGTTAAAAAGTTTTGGGGTTGAAAAGACTTGCTCCCTGACACACCTCCCCAACATCCCAAATCCCCGTACGTAGGTGATGGGTTCGAACACACTCTTTCGTAAAAATGACGTCCATCTTTCTTGTACGACGGGCAGTCGCAGGCCGTAATGCTGTTCCACACGGACCATCCTAGGGAATAAAAAGGAAAGTTGAAACAGTATAAATGATGTGTTAGGTGATATGTAAGAGAATTCGGAATAGCTCGGCAATTTCTACATCGACAACAACACCGGCAAATCACAAATTCATTAGTTCGTAGAATTTTAAATAATAGTAACAATTAATTGAAGTGTTTTACGTATATTTAAATTTCTAAGATAAATTGATTACAGCAACTGTTCAGTGATAGTTGTAATTGTAACATGTGTTCAGTGATAGTTGTAACTGTAACATGTGTTCAGTGATATTTGTAACTGTAACATGCGTTCAGTGATAGTGGTAACTGTAACATGCGTTCAGTGATAGTTGTGACTATAACATGCGTTCAGTGATAGTTGTAACTGTAACATGTGTTCAGTGATAGTTGTAACTGTAACAAGTGTTCAGTGATAGTTGTAACTGTAGCATGTGTTCAGTGATAGTTGTAACTGTAACATGTGTTCAGTGATAGTGGTAACTGTAACAAGTGTTCAGTGATAGTTGTAACTGTAACATGTGTTCAGTGATTGTTGTAACTGTAACAAGCGTTCAGTGATAGTTGTAACTGTAACAAGTGTTCAGTGATAGTTGTAACTGTAACATGTGTTCAGTGATAGTTGTAACTGTAACATGTGTTCAGTGAAAGTTGTAACTGTAACATGTGTTCAGTGATAGTTGTAACTGTAACATGTGTTCAGTGATAGTTGTAACTGTAACATGTGTTCAGTGATAGTTGTAACTGTAACATGTGTTCAGTGATAGTGGTAACTGTAACATAAAGTTGTAACTGTAACATGTGTTCAGTGATAGTTGTAACTGTAACATCTGTTCAGTGATAGTGGTAACTGTAACATGTGTTCAGTGATAGTTGTAACTGTAACAAGTGTTCAGTGATAGTAGTGACTGTAACTTGTGTTCAGTGATAGTTGTAACTGTAACATGTGTTCAGTGATAGTTGTAACTGTAACATCTGTTCAGTGATAGTTGTAACTGTAACATGTGTTCAGTGATAGTTGTAACTGTAACAAGTGTTCAGTGATAGTTGTAACTGTTACTTGTGTTCAGTGATAGTTGTAACTGTAACATCTGTTCAGTGATAGTTGTAACTGTAACCTGTGTTCAGTGATAGTTGTAACTGTAACCTGTGTTCAGTGATAGTTGTAACTGTAACCTGTGTTCAGTGATAGTTGTAACTGTAACATGTGTTCAGTGATAGTTGTAACTGTAACATGTGTTCAGTGATAGTTGTAACTGTAACATGTGTTCAGTGATAGTTGTAACTGTAACATGTGTTCAGTGATAGTTGTAACTGTAACATGTGTTCAGTGATAGTTGTAACTGTAACATGTGCTCAGTGATAGTTGTAACTGTAACATGTGTTCAGTGATAGTTGTAACTGTAACATCTGTTCAGTGATAGTTGTGACTGTAACATATGTTCAGTGATAGTTGTAACTGTAACATGTGTTCAGTGATAGTTGTAACTGTAACATCTGTTCAGTGATAGTTGTGACTGTAACATGTGGTCAGTGATAGTTGTAACTGTAACATGTGTTCAGTGATAGTTGTGACTGTAACATGTGGTCAGTGATAGTTGTAACTGTAACATGTGTTCAGTGATAGATGTAACTGTAACATGTGCTCAGTGATAGTTGTAACTATAACAAGTGTTCATTGATAGTTGTAACTGTAACATGTGTTCAGTGATAGTTGTGACTGTAACATGTGTTCAGTGATAGTTGTAACTGTAACATGTGTTCAGTGATAGTTGTAACTGTAACATGTGTTCAGTGATAGTTGTAACTGTAACATGTGTTCAGTGATAGTTGTGACTGTAACATGTGTTCAGTGATAGTTGTGACTGTAACATGTGTTCAGTGATAGTTGTAACTGTAACATGTGTTCAGTGATAGTTGTAACTGTAACATGTGTTCAGTGATAGTTGTGACTGTAACATGTGTTCAGTGATAGTTGTAACTGTAACATGTGTTCAGTGATAGTTGTAACTGTAACATGTGTTCAGTGATAGTTGTAACTGTAACTTGTGTTCAGTGATAGTAGTAACTGTAACATGTGTTCAGTGATAGTTGTAACTGTAACATGTGTTCAGTGATAGTTGTAACTGTAACAAGTGTTCAGTGATAGTTGTAACTGTAACAAGTGTTCAGTGATAGTTGTAACTGTAACAAGTGTTCAGTGATAGTTGTAACTGTAACATGTGTTCAGTGATAGTTGTAACTGTAACAAGTGTTCAGTGATAGTTGTAACTGTAACATGTGTTCAGTGATAGTTGTAACTGTAACAAGTGTTCAGTGATAGTTGTAACTGTAACAAGTGTTCAGTGATAGTTGTAACTGTAACATGTGCTCAGTGATAGTTGTAACTGTAACAAGTGTTCAGTGATAGTTGTAACTGTAACATGTGTTCAGTGATAGATGTAACTGTAACATGTGCTCAGTGATAGTTGTAACTATAACATGTGTTCAGTGATAGTTGTAACTGTAACATGTGTTCAGTGATAGTGGTAACTGTAACTTGTGTTCAGTGATAGTAGTAACTGTAACATGTGTTCAGTGATAGTTGTAACTGTAACATGTGTTCAGTGATAGTTGTAACTGTAACATGTGTTCAGTGATAGTTGTAACTGTAACATGTGTTCAGTGATAGTTGTAACTGTAACAAGTGTTCAGTGATAGTTGTAACTGTAACATGTGTTCAGTGATAGTTGTAACTGTAACAAGTGTTCAGTGATAGTTGTAACTGTAACATGTGTTCAGTGATAGTTGTAACTGTAACATGTGTTCAGTGATAGTTGTAACTGTAACAAGTGTTCAGTGATAGTTGTAACTGTAACAAGTGTTCAGTGATAGTTGTAACTGTAACATGTGTTCAGTGATAGTGGTAACTGTAACATGTGTTCAGTGATAGTGGTAACTGTAACATGTGTTCAGTGATAGTTGTAACTGTAACAAGTGTTCAGTGATAGTTGTAACTGTAACAAGTGTTCAGTGATAGTTGTAACTGTAACAAGTGTTCAGTGATAGTTGTAACTGTAACATGTGTTCAGTGATAGTTGTAACTGTAACATGTGTTCAGTGATAGTTGTAACTGTAACATGTGTTCAGTGATAGTAGTAACTGTAGCATGTGTTCAGTGATAGTTGTAACTGTAACATGTGTTCAGTGATAGTTGTGACTGCAACATGCGTTCAGTGCTAGTAGTGACTATAACTTGTGTTCAGTGATAGTTGTGTCTGTAACATGCGTTCAGATATAGTGGTAACTGTAACATGTGTTTAGTGATAGTTGTGACTGTAACATGTGTTCAGTGATAGTTGTGACTGCAACATGTGTTCAGTGATAGTTGTTACTGTAACATGTGTTCAGTGATAGTTGTAACTGTAACAAGTGTTCAGTGATAGTTGTGACTGTAACATGTGTTCAGTGATAGTTGTAACTGTAACATGGGTTCAGTGATAGTTGTAACTGTAACCTGTGTTCAGTGATAGTTGTAACTGTAACATGCGTTCAGTGATTGTTGTGACTGTAACATGCGTTCAGTGATAGTTGTGACTGTAACATGCGTTCAGTGATAGTTGTAACTGTAACATGTGTTCAGTGATAGTTGTGACTGTAACATGTGTTCAGTGATAGTTGTAACAGTAACATGTGTTCAGTGATAGTGGTAACTGTAACATGTGTTCAGTGATAGTTGTAACTGCAACATGCGTTCAGTGATAGTTGTGACTGTCAATTGTGTTCAGTGATAGTTGTGACTGCAACATGTGTTTAGTGATAGTTGTCACTGTAACATGTGTTTAGTGATAGTTGTGACTGTATCATGTGTTCAGTGATAGTTGTGACTGCAACATGCGTTCAGTGATAGTTGTAACTGCAACATGCGTTCAGTGATAATTGTGACTGCAACATGTTTTCAGTGATAGTTGTGACTGCAACATGTGTTCAGTGATAGTGGTAACTGTAACATGTGTTCAGAGATAGTTGTGACTGCAACATGCGTTCAGTGATAGTTGTGACTGTAACAAGTGTTCAGTGATAGTTGTAACTGTAACATGTGTACAGTGATAGTTGTGACTGTAACAAGTGTTCAGTGATAGTTGTGACTGTAACAGGTGTTTAGTGATAGTTGTAACTGTAACAAGTGTTCATTGATAGTTGTAACTGTAACATGTGTTCAGTGATAGTTGTAACTGTAACATGTGTTCAGTGATAGTGGTAACTGTAACATGTGTTCAGTGATAGTTGTAACAGTAACATGTGTTCAGTGATAGTGGTAACTGTAACATGTGTTCAGTGATAGTTGTAACTGCAACATGCGTTCAGTGATAGTTGTGACTGTCAATTGTGTTCAGTGATAGTTGTGACTGCAACATGTGTTTAGTGATAGTTGTAACTGTAACATGTGTTCAGTGATAGTTGTAACTGTAACATGTGTTCAGTGATAGTTGTAACTGTAACATGTGTTCAGTGATAGTTGTAACTGTAACAAATGTCCAGTGATAGTTGTAACTGTAACATGTGTTCAGTGATAGTTGTAACTGTAACATGTGTTCAGTGATAGTTGTAACTGTAACATGTACTAAGTGATAGTTGTAACTATAACATGTGTTCAGTGATAGTTGTAACTATAACATGTGTTCAGTGATAGTTGTAACTGCAACATATGTTCAGTGATAGTTGTAACTATAACATGTGTTCAGTGATAGTTGTAACTATAACATGTGTTCAGTGATAGTTGTAACTGTAACATGTACTAAGTGATAGTTGTAACTGTAACCTGTGTTCAGTGATAGTGGTAACTGTAACATGCGTTCAGTGATAGTTGTAACTGTAACATGTGTTCAGTGATAGTTGTAACTGTAACATGTACTAAGTGATAGTTGTAACTATAACATGTGTTCAGTGATAGTTGTAACTGTAACATGTACTAAGTGATAGTGGTAACTGTAACCTGTGTTCAGTGATAGTGGTAACTGTAACATGCGTTCAGTGATAGTTGTAACTGTAACATGTGTTCAGTGATAGTTGTAACTGTAACATGTGTTCAGTGATAGTTGTAACTGTAACATCTGTTCAGTGATAGTTGTAACTGTAACAAGTGTTCAGTGATAGTGGTAACTGTAACATGTGTTCAGTGATAGTTGTAACTATAACAAGTGTTCAGTGATAGTGGTAACTGTAACATGTGTTCAGTGATAGTTGTAACTGTAACAAGTGTTCAGTGATAGTTGTAACTGTAACATGTGTTCAGTGATAGTTGTAACTATAACATGCGTTCAGTGATAGTTGTAACTGTAACATGTGTTCAGTGATAGTTGTAACTGTAACATGTGTTCAGTGATAGTTGTAACTATAACTTGTGTTCAGTGATAGTTGTAACTATAACATGTGTTCAGTGATAGTTGTAACTATAACTTGTGTTCAGTGATAGTTGTAACTGTAACATGTGTTCAGTGATAGTTGTAACTGTAACAAGTGTTCAGTGATAGTTGTAACTGTAACTTGTGTTCAGTGATAGTTGTAACTGTAACAAGTGTTCAGTGATAGTTGTAACTGTAACATGTGTTCAGTGATAGTTGTGACTATAACATGTGTTCAGTGATAGTTGTAACTATAACATGTGTTCAGTGATAGTTGTAACTGTAACATCTGTTCAGTGATAGTTGTAACTGTAACATGTGTTCAGTGATAGTTGTGACTGCAACATGCGTTCAGTGCTAGTAGTGACTATAACTTGTGTTCAGTGATAGTTGTGTCTGTAACATGCGTTCAGATATAGTGGTAACTGTAACATGTGTTTAGTGATAGTTGTGACTGTAACATGTTCAGTGATAGTTGACTGCAACATGTGTTCAGTGATAGTGTACTGTAACATGTGTCAGTGATAGTTGTAACTGTAACAAGTGTTCAGTGATAATTGTGACTG